>NC_081183.1:107747802-107994502 GCF_029867415.1 Vicia villosa
ACGGGAAAAAAAAAAAAGAGAAGAGAGAATCCAAAGCCCATCCTCTAAAGGCCAAGGTTTGACAATGGCATGCAATTCACTGGCTGGAACATGTTGAATGCCTGAAAATTTCTGGCACTCTTGGCATCCTCTTGCATATTCAATACAGTCTTTTAGCATTGTTGGCCAATATAAACCTTGTCTAAACAACAGCCATTTCATCTTATGGACTGATTGATGAGCTCCACAAACACCACTATGAACCTCTGACACAACCAAATATGCTTCAGCTTCACTTAAGCATTTCAACAATACACCCTCAGCTGTTTTCTTGTATAAAATCATTTCCTAATATCACATAGTTTAGAGCTCTATATTTAATCTTTCGATCAGTTCCTCCGACTGGATTATTTAGGTATTGGACCAATGGGTTTCTCCAATCAGCATCAGTCATATTGTCGATGGCAAAAATTTCTAAGGCATACAAATCTTTACTTTCAACTTTACTTTCAGCATTATCACCTACCCCCTCGAATTTTGACGTCGACAATTGACCTAATTTGTCTAATACTCATGGTTTCTTTGTTCTTGATCTCGACCATATCTTCTAACTTGTCTTTAGAAACTCTATACCCAGAAGCAATTTGTGTCAATTCATTGGCAATGTAATTGTTAGATCTTGGTACATGCAAGATCTCAACATGTTCGAATTTTCTAATAAGCGTATCACAATTGCATAATACATTATTAGATTTTCTTGATGCATTTATACTCTTTTTGATTTGTCGAATCACTAGCTCAGAATCACCTCGAATCTCAACCCGTGTTGCCCCTAAATCTATTAGGGCCTTCAAACCAGTGATCAAGGCTTCATATCCGACCTCATTGTTAGAGCATACTTCTTTCATTTTATAATGGAACTTTGTTGGAATCCCTTTGGGAGAAATAATCAAGACTCCAATGCCTGATCCATTTTTGTGACTAGAACCGTCAAAAAACAGTTTCCAGTTAGTTCGTTCGACTTGATTTACAGACAATTCGACTAACCCATGGTCGACTATAAAACCAGCCACAACTTGTCCTTTCATAGCTTTTAAAGGAACATATGTTAAGGAAAACTCAGTTAGCACTAAGGCCCACTTACCAATTCGACTATGCAAAATTGGTTTAGACAACATATGTTTAATAATATCAAAATGAGAGGACACATACACATCAACAGGCTTTATATATTGCTTAAGTTTGTTACATGAGAAATACAAGCATAAGCATAATTTTTCAATATCATTATACCTAGTTTCAGCATCTACTAGGGTTCGACTTAGATAATATATAGCTCTTTCGACGCCATTATCATCTTCTTGGGCCAACATACTCCCAATTGTCGAGCTTGATGCAGCTATGTACAATTTCATACTTTTTGTCCTATTGGGGGGTAACAAAATAGGAGGCTTAGTTAAATAAGCTTTTATTTGGTCGAATGCCTGTTGATGTTCTTGCTCCCATTTGAATTGATCTTGGTTCTTGAGCTTCACAAGTGGTGAAAAGATCTTCGTTTTGCCACTTAGATTTGAGATAAATCTCCTCAAGAAATTAATCTTCCCCAACAATGAATGGAGTTGTTTCTTTGTTTCTGGCGCCTTTAGCTCCAAGATTGCTTTCCTCTTATTTTGGTTTATCTCAATGCCTTTCTTGTGAACCACGAAGCCCAGGAAATCCCCTGCATGTACACCAAAAGCACATTTTAAAGGGTTCATTTTGAGTCCATATTTCCTCATTCGTTCAAAAGATTGTCGAAGATGGTCTAAGTGACCATTTTCAGAGTTAGATTTTATTACAATATCATCAATATAAACCTGCATAAACTTGTCAATAAAATCATGAAACATGGAATTCATGGCTCGTTGGTATGTAGCTCCAGCATTTTTTAAACCAAAAGGCATTACTACCCATTCATAAGTTCCTAAAGCACCTGGGCATCGAAACGCCGTCTTAGGTACATCTTCGTCAGCTATAAAAATTTGGTTATAACCTGAATATCCATCCAATAAGCTGAGGTATTCAAATCCGGCTGCGGAGTCGACTAACATTTCAGCAACCGGCATGGGATATTCATCTTTCGGATTAGCCTTATTTAAATCTCTGAAATCTAGGCATACACGAAGGCTACCATTTTTCTTTATGACAGGTACTATATTAGCTAACCATTCGACATACCTCGCAGTTCGAATAAACTTGCTTTTCAGCAATCTTTCAATTTCTATTTTGATTTTTTCCATAACCTCTGGCGCAAATCTCCTAGGAAGCTGCTTGATAGGTTTCTTCCCTGGGTTTAATGGTAGTCGATGTTCCACCACATGTCGACTTAAACCAGGCATTTCATTGTAATCCCATGCAAAACAATCTTTGTATTCTTTCAAAAGTCGAATCAACTTGGTCTTTAGGTCACTTGTAAGCCTTGTACTTACATAAGTAGGCCTTTTAATGACTCCATCACCTAAATCAATTTCATCAAGAGGATCTTGAGCTTGCATCCTTTTAACCGATCCTGATGGATCCATTTCAAAACCTAAAGGTTCGTCATCGTATATCCCGTCGAGTCGTTCGACTTGGTGATCGACTTCTTGATTGTTTTCATTTTTTACCATCATCATGGCCTCAATAGCCATATTTTTCTCTAATTCGGCTTCTAAAGCCGCTCTTTCTTTGTTTTCGGCCAAATAGGCCGTTATTCGAGCCAGGTATTCTGACTCAGTGGTCATCGTCTTTGACTGTTGTCCTCTGCTCTGGAGGACTTTCATGGTTCAATGGTTCATTAGGATCTTCTTTATTCCAAATGAAACCATAATTTGGATCTAAGTTCAGATACTTAGACACACTTTCATCAGAAGGATATACATCTTCTGCTTTGTAGCAAGGAGCTACATTTGCCAAATGCTGGTCGAAGTGTCTGCGACCACTTTCAGTTTTGTAATAACTTTGGTCAGCTTCAATATTCTCCACTATACCATCTGGTCTCCAAATGGCCACACGCTGATGTAAGGTGGAAGGAACTGCCCCAATACCATGGATCCATTCCCGACCCAAGAGCAATTTAAAATTTGCCTGAGATGCGATCACCATGAAGACGGTTGACCTGACAGACGAACCAACAGCTATTTTTACTTGAATTACTCCAAGTATTCCACTTGTCTTGCCCTCATAATTCGACAGTACCATATTATGGGGTCTTAAGTCTTTATCAGACTTTCCTACTTTCTGGAGTGAGGAATAGGGCATTAAGTTTACAGCAGCCCCACCATCGACAAACACTTTGTTTATAGGCACTCCATCCACTTTTGCCCTTATGAATAGGGGCTTCAAATGATACATCATTCCTCGACCTGGCCTCTCAAACACAGCCTTTTGCTCTTCTACCACTCCTTTTCCCATTACATAGTAACAAACAGATGTTTCTTCCACATTCTCGTCAGGAAGAAAATCATCTTCGTTCTCAGATACCTCAGATACTCTGTCGAACTCCGCTGGAAGTAAAGAGACAATTCCACAGTCGATTAGCAACTCATCTGACTCTATGTCAAAGTTGTCATCGACCTCTTCGTCCGACAGTGGAGAATACTCAGGCTCTTTTTCTGTATTGAGGATCGGAGCATCATCGTCAACCAATTCTTTAATCAGTTTCTTTCCTAGGATCATCTCAGCAGCTAATCTTTCATTTGCTATTTTAGCCTGCTCCTCAGTCAACTTCCTGTGAAAAGGTTTTGACTGATAGTGAGAAAATCCTGCCTGCACCATTTTCGAACCTTCTTGTCCATTCTTGTGGCTTCTTTGGTAACGCCTCCACTGCGTTCGAGTCATGGTGTTATTTCCTTTGTAGTTTGGAGATATGTAATCCTTTCTTTTAGATCCACTATCCGTCCAAGAACCTTCAGCATTGGTTCCATCGCCTTGAATCTGCCATTCTGGGCGTTTACCTCTGAAGTTAATGGGTTTCACCCATTTGTCTTCAGGGAAATCCATTTTGGGACGGAAAGTCCTTGGTTTTTCAAACATCTTCCTGTATTCTCCAGCCGTTCGACCATTATTTTCTCCTGTATACATGAATTGACGATTCTTGCCTCGACGAGGGTCGAACCTCACTTTGTTTGCAGCATCGACATTGAAAACAGCATCACACCTTGGGCATAATCCAACTTGAGAGTTGTTATTGTGGCATCTCTCAAGGAACTTCAAAAGACTTTCTTTTGGTTCAGGATAAACCATGTTCAAAACTTTGCCATCAGTAGCGCCGTTTTGCTTTCTAACGAAACCATCAGTAGTCTCGACCATCATCACATCAGCAAGCTCAGTATAGTGAGCCTCTTCGACTTGCAAAGGATCAGTATCGACTTGCATTGATGACTTTGGCTTTTCTCCAAACTATAACCTTCCTTCTTTCAAAGCTTTTTGCACCAAATCCCTGAAAAGGACACATTGAGAAGTTTTATGACCCAAGAAATTATGAAATTTACAAAATCCTCTTTTTTTCTTTTGTTCAAGAGGAGGATTTTTAAGTCCTGGGGGTACTATGATTTGTCCATCGGAAACCAACAAATCAAATATTTCATCACATTTTGTTATATCAAATGAATATGTTTTACTAGAAAATTTTTCATTTTTATTTTCAACCAGATTTTTATCTTTTGAAGGTTTAAGCAATTTACAACTATATGGTGGTCCTGGCTTTAATTCAGCCACGTTGACCTCTCCCTCTTCGTATTCACTGTCGCTATTAGAGTCAAACTCACTTGTAGTAACATAAGCTATTTTTTCTTTCTTATGATATTTACTTGCTCTGGCCTTTTCAGCTTTTAGCCTTTCGACCTAGCGTACTCTATCTGCCAGTTGTGCCATATCTCTCAAATGTTGGGTGTCTAATTTCTTCCTTATGGAATAATCTAACCCACCTGCAGCCATTTCGACTAACTCATGTTCAGGAATTTGTGTAAAACATCTAGCTTTCAGTAACCTAAAACGGTTTAGATAGTCATCGACTGGTTCTGTACCCTTTCGCCTAACTCCAGCTAATTCTTTCAAACTGATTTTCGACTGTCCCATATAAAATTGTTCATGGAACAATCGTTCTAATTGGTTCCATGAGAACAAAGATTGGGGAGATAAGGTCGTGAACCAAGTAAATGCATTTTTCGTTAAAGAACTTGGAAAATACTTCATCTTTAGATTTTCATTGTTTGCTATTTCTCCAGTCTCTGTCTGGAACCTAGCAATATGTTCAACTGTCGACTCGCCAGTCTCACCAGCAAATTTGGTGAATTTTGGAACTTTCCAACCCCTAGGCAATTCTGTTTGCCTTACATATTCTGACAACGGGGAAACAAAATTTGGTCTATGCAAACCTACATTTATTCCATTCTGAACTAAAATTTGTTCGACTACATTAGAGATATTATTGTGTCCAACATTGACATCTTGCTGGATGTTCCTAAGAACCTGGTCAGCATCTTGATGCCTTTGCACTATTCTAGGGATCTCTTGCTCAATTTGACCTCCTTGTCCTATAGGTTCGACCCCTCTCACATTCGACCCTTGAGTAGTCGAAAGGTTTGGTTGTGGGGGCGCTCCAAAGAAATCTGCAATTCTGGCCATTTGTCCAGCCAATATTTCATAACTTTGATTCGTGTTATTTATCATGGGAGTAAAAACAGTTCCCATTTGTTGAGTAAGGGCATTCACCATTTCATGATTACTTTCGTCCATTTGTTGTCGAATTGACAACATTGACGTAGTACTTAAAGATGGCAAAGTCTGGTGATTATATCCTATGCCTATAGGTCGACCCCCTGGATTTGATGTGCTTGTAGCCATCATGCTGTCAGAATATAATGAAGGATTTGTATGCAAACCTTGCATCATAGACGTGGGCATTCCAAACTGAGGGTTAAAACCTGGTGGAGGTAGCATTCCCTGAAACGGCGGTCGTAATGGATTAAACGGTGACCGTACATTTGTTGGTGATGATACCAATATTGCTGCCGTCGATCCACCAGTATTTGTTGTTCCAACTGGGGACGAATCTGCGGCATTTTGTGGTGTTGCTCCGGTTAGAACACCTCCTTGATTTCCAGAAAGATCAGAATTATTTGTATTAACTTCAGCCATGTTAGTTAATTTCCGACCACTTCTTAATATCATACATAACTATTATACTAACAAATATAAAACAAACAGCAATTGACGAGTCCCACTGGGCGTGCCAATTTGTTTACCCAGAAAAATGGTAAACAAGCGCTAGTTTCCTTTTTAAAGGTTACTTTTGCAGAGTCAACTAGAATAATCCAGGACTAATTGCTTTATTTTGTTATATTATGTGTATCTGGTTTGTATTAAATGCAAATAGTGACTTTAAAGTAAAAGTAAACACTGAAATTAAAGGCTTTAAAGTAAATCAAAGCAATAAAAAAGCAATAAATGTGCACTGAAAGATGAAATGTAATGTAAAATGATTGCATTAATTAAACTGGTACGCATACGTACATTCCAAAGTTGCACTCGTCACTCATTATTGCACAGAGATTTGAGTTTACTTGTGTTTATGTAGAAAATGCGGACCCCTAACTATTCCTATGGAACTTGCTTAAATAGTAAAAATAAAAGAACTACTACTAACGGTCGACTGGTTATCAGTCAACACGTGTCTTCGACATGCAAGATCTTCAATTGTGAGACCTCCACGCGTCCTTTGAGAACTGCCAGAAAACTGCTTGAAACTGCCTCTTAACTTCTAATACCTCTCGACTTCCACTTCAGTTTCTGCAGCAAAATTCTTAAGTCTTCGCATACTTTTGGTCGAACGCTGAAGCCTCTGATAATCTTTCTAGTCGAACAACTTCGACTATTAAGCATTACTTAGTCGAACCGTTTCGACCCAAATGGCAATGTAGTTATCCAATTGAGGCTCAATTACTAATTTAGGGCCTTTTTACCAAATTGAGGCCCAATTACCAATTTTGAGCCCTAGTTGCCCATTTATTAGTAAGTCGAAATCCTAGGGTAACAGACTGTTGCTCCATGTTCCCCATCGGATTACTCATGGTTACCCTCGGCGGATTCAAGTTTTCTGTCGAGCTTGTTGATTTGGACCGAGGTGTTCACGTCTGTTCACGTTGAGTTAAATTCAGAGGAGTCCTCGGCCGGTGACCAACAAAAATCCTTGAAGGGGTTTGGTCGGGGGCTTCACTGCTCGCCGTTCCACCCTTTCACTTGTGTTGCGGTGGAAGGGTGGATTTGATGATCAATCGGATTCATTATTTCCTTTTGCATGCAGGTGAATCTGGTTCGGGGTCCAGCTCGGGGTCTAGCTCCGACTCTAGTTCATCGGATACCTCACAAGACACGAGCCCGAGTAGCTCCGAAGTAGAGGAGGTAGATATTGAGAGCCAGCGCCTCCCTGTGATAGAGGAGGGTGACGAACAGGGAGGTTCTTCAGAGGTTGACGAGGAGGGCCCTTTGACGCCGCTCTTTGAGTATGACTTTGAGGTCGACCTTGACTGGGTGGCCGAAGAGGTCAAACTCGAGGTGTCTCGATATACCGAATCACTGGTCGGTGCTTTCTGGGATGTCGAAGACCGGGGGCCGAGCGATGAACGAAATTTTCAGGTGGTATGCCCGAGGGTCGAGGAGCGGATCTATTCTCACTTCCATGGGGACAGTTTCGCCATGTATGAGTATGTATTCAGAGAGCTCGGATTTCTCCTGCCTTTCTCCAGCTTTCAAGTCTCTCTGCTAGTCGGTCTCGCGCTAGCTTCGTCCCAACTACACCCGAATGCCTTTTCCTTCATGCGGGCTTTCGAGATCGTCTGCGACTATGTTGCTTGCAGCCATTTTGTTGAATGCAGTATAGGGCAAGCAACAAAAAATATTTGGAAATATTGATCCGGGAATTATCGTCCACAGAGATGGAGAGATGCCATTCAATAATTTCTATGGTTTCGAGCTCGGGATTGAATGAGAAAAAAGTAAACAAAGATATAGACAGTAAAAGAATAAACACATTCTTAGAAGAGAAATAACTTATCAGGAATGTAAATATATTCACTCTTCACAAACATACACTTACCGACCCGTTATACTCAACCTACGATACTCATCTATGTCATCACATATCTTTCACATAAGCGTCCATCTCTGGAGCACAGACGAGATCATCTCACAACTAAGGTTATCTCTAACGCGAAGCTGCGAGAACATCCGTATTCTCGCGTCGGCGATCTCTCGCGCGCCGCTCAAACACGAAAGCATTAAGTACAGATACCCATAGTGAATGCTAGCTCTAAATCTATCTCTAGAGTTCAGAACCAACAGATTATCATCCTAGATAAGGATTCAAGAAGTTTATCTCTAAAGAAACTCAAATCCCCAGCATAGAGCAAAAATCCAGAACAACATCAACACAGATTTGTAAAGCAAGTTAAACATAACATTATAATCGGTAAATATACATAAGATTCAAGTAAATATACAAACAAAACTCAACCAAAGAGAAATACACAAAGAAGAAGAGAAATGAACCGAAAATCTCTCGGTTTGTCAGCTCCGTTCGACGCTCAATCCACCCCTGATCATCCGTATGCAACCTCCGAAGTTGTTTTCTAAGCTAATTTACCCTAAGAATGAAGGTTTGATGATTTGGGAACAATTACCCCAAAACATAACCTAAAAATGTGATTTTTACCCCTATTGAACGAGCTGATATCTGTCATGGTCGCTCAGCGGAGGTACTCCCGCTTAGCGGCTGACAGCAAAAGTGAAATCTTGTTTTCGCCATAAGTTGAGAACCGTAACTCCGAATTGCGCCCGGTTCGAAGCGTTGAAAAGCTTATTCAATTCTATATCCAATAATGAATGAATTGAAACCAAAATTATGATTTTGTTCATCCTTATTTTGAGCCTATGGAAGTCTGCTTAACGGTGGCTAAGCGGGCTTGCACCAAAACTGCAAAATCGAAGTCGTGCCTTTGACACTTTATTCCTCAAGGCTCCAATAAGTACGAATACCTATAAAAACAAAGGAAAAACTATCAAATGGTATAAAAGTATATGAAAATATAACTATTCACAAAGTATTCATATTTATACATAAAACGGGGAATTATTCAAACGGTATTAACAAAAGTATCGATAAGTGGCACTATTTATATACACAAAATAAGTACATTTTGGCACTTATCAGACTACTTGGGCATCGGTTCTACGACCGACCTATTCGGCCGTTATTTTAGAGTTCAACGAAAGTCGGCCGACGGGCTGTTCAATTAGGTTTCCTTCAGGAACGCTGATCAGAAACTTTTCAGGATGTATGTCGATTCGGTCAAGGACTTCAAAGACCGATATTATATTATTCATTTGCATAGTCGTGCATCGTACAACTCTTTGTCGAAGATGGTGACGGTGTGCGGAGAAGACGGCGTTCCAGAGCGGGACGAGGATGGGAAAATCAGGACCAAACTCTGCAGCATGTTTCCTTTTGTCTAGTGGAAAGCCCATTTCAACTTCCCTCCCAAGTAATATGCTCGCGGAGATGGGGATTTAGACGAGCAGGATTCGGCTTCGTATGCTCGTCTTTTCCAGTATGTGGATGGCTTCTCTCTCAGTCCGTGGGTGACGGGGACTGGCGAGCCTATCTATGACGAAGATGGGGTGCCGAAGGTTGAAACTCGGGCTATAAATACCAGGGCTCTTCTGCAATGCAGGACGCCCGCAGAAACCAAGGCGTTGTTAGGTGGAGTTTTTGTTGTTTATCTTGGTTTCTTTTAATCAATGATCGTTACTAACTGTTTGTTTTGGTTTTCAGATGCTATGCCGCAGAAAGATGAAAAGGACTTGAAGGTGGCTCAAGACACGAAGAGGCTCTGGGCCCTGAAGAACAAGAATCGGGCAGCTGCCTCGGGTGAACATTTCGGGTCTGCTGGTTCTCCTGTGGTGATTCCGGAGGGGGGGAAGACACCAAAGAGGGCGCGCCGGGCAGAGTCACTTCGAGAGGATCCGTCGACTTTGGGATCTGAGCGTGGGTTTCTACTCCCCCCTTGATTCAAGGAAGGTCAATTCTTCAAGAAGTATCCTTTATCTGTCTCTCCGGATGAGATTCGTCAAGTGGAGGAGATGTCCTCTTCGGCCCGGATAAAGCAGCTCGCCAGTGACAGTGCCTTCGTGATGAGGGTCGCTGGGATGGCTCAAGTGCTCGCGCAGGGGGGAACTGTTTCTGCTGAGGCTCTAAAAAAGGCGGAAAATGACAAGAAAACTGTCGAGGACGAAGCTGCTAGGCAAAAAACCCTCTAGGAGAAGACGAAGAAAAAAATGGAGGAACTTTTGAAGCAGAAGGACGAAGAAGTGGATGCGGAGAAGAAAAAGGTCGTTGAGCTCAAACAGGCTTGGCAACCGACGGCGGAGGAGTCCCCAGATGTGGCTATGTTGACGTCTAGAGCCGAGTTTGTTGAGAAGATTGACGACTTGAAACTCGAGCTTGCCGATATGGCCGAGGAGGGGTTTAAGTGTGTCGTACAGCAGTTGAAGCTTCTGAACCCGGGGCTGAAGATGGACGATATTGGTATTTCGTCGAGGATCGTGGATGGCCATCTCGTGCCCGGTACGCCCGATGATGAATGAGTTATGTTGGGCCTGCATGCCTATGTTTTCTTGGCCTGCGTGCCAATGTTGTTCTTTTTGGATTTTAGGGGCTTTTGCCCCGGATAATTTTTGGGGCCTGCGTGCCCGTCAATTTTTTGTAATATTTGGATATCAACGGCCAATTTGGCCGGCCTTTATTGCTCTACTATTTCTCGTTTATGTTTTGATTGTCCCAATGCATGTTTTAGAATGTCTATTGTTGCATGTTCTCGAGCCCGAATTATGTTCGTATTCCGGGGGGTATTTCAATACTTAGGAATATTTTGTTTTTATATTGTGCTCGGCCGAGGTTAATTTCCCGGGCATGTGGGGTACGACCCGGGTGCGCAAAGCAGGTGTGCGCTACTAGCGGGCACGAGACCGCGGTCGGGGCCAAGTGTTCGCAGCGTGAACGGTCCCATCGCGAGCTGGGGTTCTGCCGTGCAGGTACTACCATGGTGGATCTAGGTGTAGAGTCCGCCGTGTAGCCGGTTCTATCCTTCGATATGGAGATCCGACTAATGCTGTCGTGGAGCGCTCGTGTTCGTACCATGACGCGGGTCCATGCCCAAATCCTCCTAGTATTCGGGACGAGTGGCCGGGAAGTGTTAGCTTGTGTGTAACTGTAATGACGTCTGAGTTTTTCAGCATTCCAGGGTCGAGCAAGTTTTTCTCCGAGGAGGTTCTCGAGATAATAAGCGCTGTTTTCGGTTTTGTTGTAAACTCGATACGGGCCTTCCCAGTTTGGGGCGAATTTGCCTTCGCGCGAGTCCTTCATGTTTCTGCGCAGCACTAAGGCGCCGACTTCGAACTCGCGTTTGATGACTTTAGCATTATGACGCAGAGCTATCTATTGTTTCAATTTGGCTTCTTGGAGGGAAGACCCTGCTCGGATCTCTTCGACCATGTCGAGTTCCTCCCTCATAGCCTCGTCATTGAGTTTTTCCTCGAGAGGCGACTCGATCCGCCGAGAAGGTTCCCAGATTTCCACGGGGATCATGGCTTCGGTGCCGTAGGTTAATCTGAACGGGGTTTCGCTTGTGCTTGAGTGGGGCATCGTTCTATATGCCCAGACTACACTGTGTAGTTCTTCGACCCAAGCTTTCTTAGCCTCGCCGAGTCTTCGTTTCATCCCTCGGAGGATGACCCGGTTGGCTGCTTCGGCCTGTCTGTTTGTTTGGGGGTGTTCTACCGAGGTGAAGTGCTGCTTTGTGTCGAGCTTGGCTACGAACTCTTGGAACTTTCTATCGGTGAATTGGGTGCCATTGTCGGTTATTATTGCCTGCGGTACTCCGAACCGAGCGAGTATGTTTCGTTTGTAAAAACGAAGTACGTTTTGGGACGTGATTTTGGCGAGTGCTTCGGCTTCTATCCATTTAGTGAAGTAGTCTACAGCGACCACTAGATATTTGTTTCGGTAAGATCCGATCAGGAAAGGTCCGAGGAGATCCATTCCCCAGGTGGAGAAGGACCAGGGTGATGACAGAGACTTAAGCTCGTTTGGGGGAACCAAGTGCATGTCGGCATGATGCTGGCACCTATCGCACTTCTGGACGTGCTCTTTGGCGTCTTGTTGCATGCTCGGCCAGTAATATCCAGCCCTGAGAGCTTTTCTCGCTAATGATCAGCCGCTGAGGTGTTGACCACTGATCCCCTCGTGAAGCTCTTGTAGTATCTCGAGCGCTTGTGAGGCGTCGACACACTTGAGGAGAGGAATGGAGAACCCTCGTAGGTACAACTTGTTCTCAATGGTAGTGTACGAGCATGACCGTTTTTTGATTGTTGAAGCCTCTTTCGCGTCGGTTGGAAGTTCGTCCTTCGTGAGGAAGTTGTATATTGGAGTCACCCAGCAGTGGTCGTCGCCTATAGCGAGCACTGGTAGGGGTTGTGCGTTCTTGTCTATGCTCGGCCTCGATAAGATTTTTTGGATCACTGACTTGTTTCCTCCTTTTTTCCTTGTGCTCGCGAGTTTGGATAAGACGTCCGCTCGGGAGTTGTGCTCTCGGGGGATATGTTCGACTTCTGCCTTTGCGAAGTTTTTCATCCTGTCTTTGACGAGTGTGAGGTACTCGGCAAGCACGTCGGTTTTGGTTTGGTAATCGTCGTTGACTTGGGATGCGACGAGTTAGGAGTCGGTGTAGATCTTAACCTCCTGAGCACCCACGTCCTAGGCGAGTCGTAGTCTTGCTAGAAAGGCTTCGTATTCAGCCTGGTTGTTCGACGTGGTGAAAAACAAAACTAAGGATACTTCGATGATAAGCCCTTCTTCGCTTTCTAGGATAACACCGGCCCCGCTTCCTGAGCTGCTGGAGGCGCCATCTACGTAGATGGACCATTTATGCTCAACGGGGGACGGGGAGTTGGCGATCGAGGTCATCTCGGCTACAAAACCTGCCAGTGCCTGAGCTTTTAGTGCCTTTATGCTTTCGTATTGTATGTCGAATTCGGATAGTTTGAGGGACCACTTTAGCATCCTCCCGGCCATGTCCGATCGGCTGAGAAGTTGCTTGATAGGCTGGTCGGTTCGAACGACGACGGTATGGACGAGGAAGTATTACCTTAGCCTTCTGGCTGCCGTTATCAGGGCCAGTGCGACTTTCTCGATTTGTTGGTATCGCACCTCGGGTCTTTGTAGGGCTTTGCTGGTGAAGTATACAGGCTTCTGGCTGTCGTCGGCCTCTTGGATCAAGGCCGTGTTGACTGCTTTGTTTGAAACGGCCAGGTAGAGATACAAAATTTCGTTGTCACCAGATCGGGAGAGGACTGGTGGCTCCGAGAGTACTTGTTTAAATGGGATACTGCTTGCTCGCACTCCTCGGACCATTCAAAGGTCGCGTCCTTTCGTAGCAACTTGAAGAATGGGAGAGCGTGCTGAGCGGACTTTGCGACGAAGCGGGATAGTGCCGTGAGCATCCCATTTAGGACTTGGATGGATTTCTTATTGTTAGGTGTGGGGAGTTCCGAGAATGCTCGGCATTTGTCTGGGTTGGCTTCTATCCCTCTTTCGGTTAAGTAAAAACCGAGGAACTTGCCCGCTCGGACACCGAAGGTTCATTTCTCTAGGTTGAAGCGCATCTTGCAGGATCTGGCCTGCTCGAATACTCGCTCGAGATGCGTGGTGTGGTCGGTGTCTTCCCGATATTTGACGATCATGTCGTCCATGTATACCTCGAGGGTGTCGCTGATCTCTCCTCGGAATACCTTGTTCACCATCCGTTGGTAGGTGGCGCCGGCGTTTTTGAGTCTGAAGGGAATTACGTTGTAGTAGTAGTTGCCCGACTCGGTCATGAATGCCGTGCACTGTTTGTCGCACCTCGTCATGGGAATCTGGTTGTAACCTGAGTAAGCATCCATAAAAGACAACAATTTCTAACCGACCGAGTTGTCGACCAGTCTGTCAATGTTAGGTAATGGGTAAGCATCCTTGGGACATGCCCGGTTAACATCAGTATAATCAACACACATTCTCCATTTTCCATTAGATTTTTAACCAGTACAACGTTTGAGAGCCAAGTTGAATACTTGGCCTCGGAAATGAAATTTGCCTCTAAGAGGTCTTTTACAGCTTTCTCGGCAGCCTCCACTTTCTCGAGAGACTGCCGACGCCTACGTTGAACCACTGCCTTCGCAACTGGATCAATGGAGAGATGGTGGCATGCGACCTCAGGGTCGAGTCCGGGCATTTCGGCCGCACTCTAGGCGAACAAGTCGGCGTTGGCTCGGAGGCAGGCTACGAGCTGTCTCTTTGGCAGATCTGGAATGTCCTTGCCGATCTTCACCGCTTTGTCAGGGTTGTCGCCCAGTGGGACGAGCTCGAAGTCGCCACCCGGGACAAGTCGGATGGGATGAGTCGTCTTACTTTGCGGTTCCTCGCCGTTTTTCAGCTCCTCTTCCGTAAAGAGAGCGTCGAGGTCGACTGAGCTGACGTTGGTCGGTTGCTGATGATCCTCTCGAGTAGGCTTGTCTTCGGCCCTTGGCTTCTTGTTGGAGCTAAAGGGAGGGGCGATTAGTTGCAGCCCTTTCACCGAGGCGTCGAATATTCTCCTGGAGGCTTCGATGTCGGCGTTGATGGTGGCTACTCGTCCCTTTTTTGTGTAGAACTTCATCTTCAGATGCACGGTCGAGGGGACGACTGTGAGCTCAGCTAGAGTGGGGCGCCCGATGATGCAGTTGTAGAGGGTCTTGCAGTCGATCACCAGAAATATTGTCTTGGCGTTCGGAGCTCCGCCGGGCAACTCTTCCAAATAAAAGGTGATCGAGTCTAATTTCCCTTTGAACTTCTGTAGGGTAGGGCCGAGGTCGGAGTTGGCGCTGATTAGCTCATCAATTTTTCTCTTCACTGAGCTGATAGTGAGAGAACCTGGGTCCCCTCCATTAGATATGACCATCGCGGTCGGGAACCCTTCCCATGTGCTAAAGGCGGTCGTCACTCCGACTGAGGGAATGAAGTCTCCCGGTCGTGTAATGGACAGAGCTACCTATAGTGGTCTACTGTCCGGTGAGTTGCCCTCGTCAGAGTTCCGCGTGTCTTCTCTTCGGGAAGGTTCTCCCTTCTTCGTGTATTTTGAAAGGCAACCTTCCTTAATCAGAGTATCGATGGCGTCTTTGAGATGGACGCATTCGTCGGTCAGATGCCCATGACTCTTGTGATACTTGCAGTACTTGGACTTATCGGTCCCCGATCTGTAGGGTTTGACTTCGGGGGTCTAACGTTCGAGTTTTTGAAGTCGGTGCTTTTGCACTCGGCCATGATTTTCTCGCGGGAAGCGTCCAGGGGAGTATAGTCGCTGAATCGACCGGCAGGTCCTCGACGTTCTTTAGGGTCGTAGGACCTGTCATCCTTCTTTTTCTCATGTCCCCGACGCGAGCCTGAGTTATCGTGGTTCGAGCTACGGGCAGCATCATTGCCCCTTGAAGCTTTTATCGCAGCTGCTTTGCCTTCTTCGAAATCGATGAAGGCTTGGGCCTTGTGGAGGAGGGCGTTCATGGTGTGCACCTTCTCAATTTTTATAGCCTTCTTGAAGTCGCTTCTGGGGAGGAGTCCTCGTTCTAGGAGGTATCTCTTCATGTAGTCGGTCGTCTACACTTGGACGACCTCTTTGTTGAACCTATCGAGGTAGTCTCGGAGAGGTTCGTTGGTTCCTTGGATCACAGCCTCGAGGTTTGCCTCTGATTTTGGCTGTCGACGGGAGGACGTGAAATGACTCACGAAGAGTTCCTTTAGCTCGGCCCAGGAGTGGATGGAGTTGGGAGGAAGATTCTTGTACCACGTCATTGCTCCTTTCCTAAGCATGGTCGGAAAGATGCGACATTTAATGGATCCTCGGACGACGTGATAATCCATGACAGCTTCGATGCTTCGAATGTGATCGTCGGGATCAGTAGTTCCACCGTATTGGTCCAGGGTTGGTGGTTTTTCCATTCCTCGTGGAAGACGAGCTCTTCGGAGGCTTTCGGACAAGGGGCTGCGAAAGTCTTCCTCGTCACTTGGTCTTGGAGAGGTCAAGTGTTTGCTTCACCGGGATTTCACTTGTGTTTTTCCCGGCTTTTTGGGGTTGTCCCGGGGAGACGAACGCTCGCGGGGCTTCAACATAGCTTTGGAGGGGCCTCGGGGTTCTCGCTCGGGGGAGAGGCTCCCAGCTTCTGTGGCTTCGGGATTCTGATTCCCCTTGCCCTTTCGTGGGGGGGAACGGGAATATGACCTCTGACGACGATACCTTCTAGGCGGGGAGCGTGAAGAGGACGGGGAACATCGGCGATATCTTCGCGGTGGTGAGCGCGAGGAAGAGTAAGAACGCGATCGGTAGTGTCTCCGCGAAGGGGAACGATACCGTCGCTTCCTTTCCAGCTCGTCAATGTGATCGCCTTGAAGCCGGATGAGGCGGTTGGTCTTTTGCAGTTCTTTGAGCAAGAGGACGGTGGTGGAGTTGGATTCCTCGGGGACATCGACTTGCTCTTGGTCGTCTTCGTATTGGACTCTTCGCGTCTCAGAAGTATGAGTGAACGAGGAGGCAACCTGCCCGTCTCTAGCGTCAGTTTCGTTCAGGTTTTGGACCTGCTCTGGTCCGTTCTGGAATTGAGGCTGCTCGTTCCCATCGTTTAGAGCTTGCTCGGGGTTTTGAGGTTGTTGTCTTCTGTTGGGTTGCGAGGTCTCATGCCTCTGTCTCCCATGCCCGTCGGCGGTATGCTGTCGTCCCTCTCGCCGATGTCGATTCGTCCCCTCGGGGGCGGAGCCGTTGATGAGAGGGTCCAGTTGGAAAGGGTCGGGGTTAGGGACGTTGACGTTGTTGTTGTTGTTGTTGTTGTCAGCCATGACGATCGTAGGATGGATTAACTTTGATCTTTGTTTGTTAAAGAAGGGGGAGCAAGTTTCCCACAAACGGCGCCACTGATCGTATCTGATCAGAAGAATCGTCACAGACTGCTCGGTTCTGGGTCTTCGAGGAGTGAGAGGGGGTGTACCTGCAAGCTACTCCGATGCAGTAAGGAAACGAGCAAAGGAGTGCAAGTACAAGCTAAAAGTTAGAAAGAAGTGAATACCCGACCCTCTAGTGAAAGAGGGTATTTATAGCCCCCAACGCTGGGCCATGATCTCGCTATTTGGGTTGGATGCCCATGCCCAATTAGGAGACTGCCAAGTTTCCTAGGCGGAAATATCGGAGGAGCATGAGTTCCCTCTGTCCTGGTTAACCGCTCCGAAGTTTAGGGGAGGCGCGGTCTTTTAGGGACCACGTGGACTCTGCATTATTCGGGGGTTGAGTATGAAAGAGCCCTGCGAGGAGCAAGGTCCTCGGCAGAGAGGGTGCTCGCGGGGAGGGTCCATGCCGAGCGTCAGACGGCACGCGAGGAGCATCATGCCAGGCATGATGGAGACGAGCATTCTAAACTGCTTTGTGTAGCACCGTGTGGTTTGGGCCTCTAACGCTAACTGCTAAGTGGGCCGAAAGTAGCTTGGGCCTAACCTTGGCCGAGTCCAGAACAATATATATATATATATATATATATATATATATATATATATATATATATATATATATATATATATATATATATATATATATATATATATATATATAGGGGAAGACTCAAGTGAGAACACTTGGTTATTATGAGAAATGAGAACAATGAATCACAACCATTAAATTTGATTTTAATGGACTGGATTGGTTTCTCTTTCTAAGATCTAGTCCATTAAATATTAAGGATCTTAGAAAGAGAAATCAATCCAGTCCATTCAAATCAAATTTAATGGTCGTGATTCATTGTTCTCATTTCTCATAATAACCAAGTGTTCTCACTTGAGTCGTCCTATATATATATATATATATATATAAATATGAGGAGGGATATTCTTACTCCAAGAGTAAGTTATCAAGACTTACTCATCATCATGACCATTGATTATTTTCAATCTAATGGTTAAAATTAATAAGTAATTAAATATGGAGAGAAAAATAATACTCATAAATTACTCTTGGAATAAGAATATCCCTCCTCATATATTAGTATTTGAATATTCATTCATATATATAATCATTAAAATATTTTCCATTAATAATATATCTATATATATATATATATATATATATATATATATATATATATATATATATATATATATATATATATATATATATATATATATATATATATATATATATATATATATATATATATATATATATATATATATATATATATATATATATATATATATATATATATATATATATATATATATATATATATATATATATATATATATATATATATATATAAGATAATAAAAATAATATTGTATCTCAAAATAAAAATAATTTAAAATTAAAAATATTAGTCACATAAATACTTAAAAAACTATAATATTGACTTATTTAATGTTACTTTAATTTTTAAATAGAAGAAAATATTATTGAAGTAATTGATTCAATTAATGACATTTAATATTATTCTGTTTTAATTATTTTTCTCCATAAAATTAGTAAAATATTTCTCGTTTTTCTCCGTAAAATCAGTAAAATATTTTTCCCCATAAAATTGTAGAATTTAATTTTTATAACATAGATTAGAGTGACTCTCCAAGTTAATGAAATTTTCTTTACAATTGAACCCAATAATACTTGGTATTGTTTCATCTACTCAAAATATTCACCCTATTTATAAACTCATTTGTACATCCTATTGATCTATTTGATTGTCCAACATAAGATTAATTTTGGGGAGAGATGGCTAGTCATTTGAGTCACATAAGATTTATTTTTGCAATTACTGAGATATATTAGATTTTAAGAAAACAATGAAGCCCCGTGTCATTGTTAAATAAAGGCGTTGATTCCTCTTAAAGATTTTTGAGTTTTATTATCATAATTGATCTCTACACAACATTTCTTAGACTTTATTTTAATGGATTTGTTTAAATATTTATTTAACTTAATTAATGCCTTTTTTATTTCCAAGTATCACAATGGTGTAATTTTGGCTTCTCATTTTTGGATATCTTTACAAAGACAAATTTTATGTAACTGATAATACCACAGTCTAACTCAGTCCAAAATTTTTATCACCAGATAGTTATTTGAGGTACAATAATTTAACTGGACTCATTGCCTATAATTCCAAGAGCATTTCTGAAATTGAGCCTGGTTGTCATGGTTTGCCTTCCCTTCCTGCCGTTTCCCTTTCTCATCATGGCAGCAAATTCTCCATAATCCATTTATTCATCCTGTTATACAAATTTTACATCAAACTTAACAACCAAGTTGCCAACTGATGGACTTGTAGCACATAGAAGAAGAAAACAAACATTATCTTGATCAATTTCCTTGACCATTTCATTAATATGGATATCATCCAAACCGAACTCCTTACAAGCTACTTGAATCTCGTCAGTGGTTATATAACCACTTACATCTTTGTCAAAGTAGGAGAATGATGACAAGAGTTTTTCCTCTCTATCCAGCTTGTTTAAGTGGACAGTAGCAGCAATGAATTCACCATAGTCGAGTGTGCCTAACATAAATAGCCAGACCACTGCAGCAACCAAAAACTTCAACAATACTTAATCAAGGAAACATCAGTACCAAACCAAATGAGAATTCACCATCGCCTTGCAGAGTATAACTGCAGCAACCAAAAACTTCAACATCACTTGAATCTGATATATATGTTCATTCTTCTACTGAAGCACATAAATTTCCAACCTAATCAAAGTATCATAGCAAATTCAATCAAATTGTTGAGTTTAGTATATATGAAAAACTGACAATTAGAAATTGCAATTAATTATAAATATCAATCTAGAAGAAAATTTTAAGTTGATAAAGAAAAGATAAAGGCATAAATAAGACCACAAATCAATGATATTAGTCCAGTCTTGCCACTATGAAGGAGGACTACAACATCATAACCAATAACATAGCAAGAATCAGCATCAAAATTTGTTGGCAACCCACAACAAAAAGACACCTTCGCAGTTTAGAGCGAATATTAATGTTACAAAGAATTGTCATCAGACGACGGACATATTCTAAAAGGCAACAAAAACTATCGTAAATCTCAAAATCCTTTGCCAATGTAATGTAATATACTTGCATAGTTCTGCAAACATTTAAATTATGAATGTGCGAGTTAATCCTCCAAGTATAATAAAATGATGCTATCATATATTCAAAAAAAAAAAAGAAAAAAATAATAACACCATCTCAAACTTGGTATGTTTTCACTAATTCAAGATCGATAGCATGCCACATCAGTTGATTTGTCAAAGAACACTATGATACATACATGATGTTTGACGCATGGCCTTTTCACAGTGTCGATATTACTCTGAACTCTAAAGAAATCAATAAAATAATGTCAACATAGTTTAGAAAAAAAAAATCATCAAAGAGTTTGAGTATTAAGGAGGTTCATAGCTCAATTTCTACTCCATATATAATGCAAACAATTAATAGCAATATTAACATTGATTGTTTCAATAAATAAAGATAAATGGAAGTAAAATGATAGCACATATGATCAATTTTGACATTAACTAACATTTGATGACAATCAAATACAAAAGCTCTTCATACCAGTAAAACACAATTCAAGAATCCCATAGTGAGACTGAGAGCATCATATTTCTAACTCACAAGCGTTACTTTCGCAATTGTGAAGCTCACTAACAACCATAATGACAATTCACAAAAGAAAACATGAAATATTCCTCATAATGACAAGAATAAAAGCAAATATATGGCATTGTTTAATTGTTTTTTAATTCCTTGGTCAATGCTAATGGGTATAAAAAGCAAGAAATTTAGAATTTAAATCTAAGGGCTCCATGCCTATCTTCAAACTTGAAACAGGTAAACATAAACATAAATGCCTATCTCATCCGGTGCCGATTTCCTATAAAATTCAAATAGTTAAATGGTTTACTGCAAATATACATATTAGACATTTCTTAAGAAATAGAGGACACCAAGTATACCTTGGTTTGTCATACGTTGCAAGATGTTTAAACATTATACAAATATAAACGCAAAACACTTATGAGCAAATATAAACGCAAAACAGTCCAACATAAATTAATCAAGCTTGGAGTCATATATAAACGCAAAACACTTATGAGCAAATATAAACGCAAAACAGTCCAACATAAATTAATCAAGCTTGGAGTCATATATAAACGCAAAACACTTATGAGCAAATCTAATAAGTTCAATGTTCTGAACAGAATGATCAATATGAATTCAGTGTTCCAAAAAGAATGATCAAACTTTTCACAAATATATTTCAGAGCAACATTTAAGCCAATTGATCTGTTTCGATCATAAAATAAAACCACAACATCACAAGCTAAACCAAATACTATTCATATTTCAACTAACAGAGAATCCAACTTTAATTCACATTGTGCATAGAGCAATATATGTAACAATTGACATTTTTTATTCTCTTGATTGTGACTCGACTAAAGCCAGCAACATGTTTCAGTCTGCGCTGCAACATTTCTTTTGGACTCTTCTTCTCGCATTTTCTTTGCTATGAACCATACGCACCACCTACATCCCAAAAGAAATTACAGGTTTTCAATCATGGTACTATCAATTAATTGACTTTCATATTGACGGCTTTTCCAGTTATCCCAACTATAGTTCATTTACACAGTACCAAATAAACTTAAGATATTATCCATAACTTTGCAAGTATCATACCTGCTAAATCATTCTATAACTAATAACCTGTCAACCAAAGCAATGCAGCAAAAGTTTCAATCCACTGATATAAAAAACTCATCCCTAAAACTATAAATTTGTAGCAATTCACAGCAACTATCATCATAGTAACTTCATTTCCATTGAATCCAACCAAATCACCACCAAACCTGTTTCAAAACCAACATAACCAAAAACAAAATATCACAAAATTACCTCAAATTGCAGCCATTAAGATCACCTACACTAAGCCTTAGCAAACCTGTAGAATTGTCAAAGATATATCCTTTACACACAACAAACACAACTCGCCACATTTCAAAATCATACCACAACCAAAGTTAACTATACAAACAACACAACAACTGTAATGTTGTTTCAATTCAGACATTTAATCGAAAGCTAAAAAAAGAAGCACAATAGGGCACACAATATCAAAAGAAGAATAAGAGGAATTCGGAGAAACTGACACTCGTCGGCTTCGCCACTGTAGCCGACCGCCACTTTTCTTTGATCACTAACCGCGACATTGCACCCTCTGTAACTTTCGGCTGTCGCCGACAAGCCAGATCCACCGCAAACCCGTTACAGAAGCCCACCGCGTTGGGAAATCTCACTACCACCTTCCTGCAGGCCATCACGGATTGCCCTTTCCGATGCATCCATTTCTAATTGTGATCTCTATCGAGGTGTCTATTTATCTCCATGGGGAGCTACGATTTTGTTGTGTTTTTTTTTCATATTTGAGTTGGTGAATCCGTGTATGAGTTTTGTTTGAAATTGAAATATACCAGAAAAATACATTCAGAGTAAATACACCAGAAAAAACACTGAATATATCCATTGCAAACGAAAAAATAAAGGAAGAAGAAGAAGAAGAAGGAAGAGAAAGAAGGAAGCAGTTAGTGAGAGAGAGAAAATAAAGGAAGAAGAAGAAGGAAGAAGAGAAAGAAGGAAGCAGTTAGTGAGAGAGAGAAAAAATAAAGGAAGAAGAAGAAGGAAGAAGAGAAAGAAGGAAGCAGTTAGTGAGATAGAGAAAAAATAAAGGAAGAAGAAGAAGGAAGAAGAGAAAGAAGGAAGCAGTTAGTGAGAGAGAGAAAAGATCGTGGTTGATGAGTGAGGGGGTATTTGTGAAACCGCTTTGCATAAAACTGAAGGGAGAATTGATTTTATTAAATTTTAATTTTTTTATTATTAATTGAAATTAATAATTTTGAAACAAAAGAAAAACAGGTTGTTTGATGCTAAACAGTACCACCTGGATGATTATGGAGTAATAAGGGTAATTATGAATTTTTAAAACACTTAATTTTCTTATATGATGGATATACTTTTAAAAAAATCTCTATTTTTTTATAAGTCTCTATATTTCACGAAAACTTTTGTTTTAGTTCCTAAAATCAAAATTTATTTATAAAAAATATAAAAACTCAGACTATAAAAAAAATTTACTAGAGGAAAATTAAAAACTCCACAACTTACAAGGACCAATAATATATTTTAGCCTATAAAATAAATAAATAATTCTTTTAAAATGGGCTAATCTTTTATTTATATATTAATTCTAAATTTAAACATATGTTTTGTGAGTCCAATAAATATAGAGTTTTTTTTTACTAAATAGTTAAACAGCTATACAAATTGTTAGTTGGTCTAGTGGTGATTGACGTTGAACTTAATAGTCAGAGATCCGTGCTGTCGTTCGGGTGAATTATTTGTGGTGTAGTATTTTATGAACGATATGAAAAATGTGAAGTAAAGAAGTTTGACCAAATTGCATTTATAAAATGGAAATTAACCATTTAAATTTTTTTTACTAATAAGATATTAATAGTATGAAAATTAGGTTATAAGTTAAAATAATGATCCACAACAAAAATTAGGTTCTAAGTTAAAATAATGATCCACAAATTTTTTTTACTAATAAGATATTAGTAGTATGAAAATTAGGTTCTAAGTTAAAATAAATTCACATGTGAACATTTCAAAAAAACATGAAAATCTACTTTGTTCATTCAGAAAAGAAATCATCTACCAGTGGTGAAAAGATTTGATTCAATTGTGAACTCCCTTCTCATACTGTTTTCAACAGAGAAGATACTCGTGTGTCCGCACGGGTGAATTTATTTTTAATTTTGACGTAATAATTATTTTAGATATACATATGAAAAACTCATTTTTATTGCGAAAGTACAATGAAAAATTATGAAATCAAAATATTACAACAAATAATATGATTATACAAAATATAATGATAAACTTGACAAATAATGTAGTTAGATACACGTGTTAACTTAAATAGAATTACATAATTGTAAAATAAACAATTACTAATGAATATAGAGTTTTACATAATTGACAACATATGATTATACATATGTTTTGTGAGTCCAATAAATATAGAGTTTTTTTTGTTTACTAATAGTTAAATAGTTATACAAATCGTTAGTTAGTTCAGTGGTGATTGACGCTGGACTTGGTAGGGAGGACCACATACCTGAGGTGATAAGCCAAAAATAAAAAAAAAAAAAATTATGATATAAAAAATTAGAGGATTACTCCTTACATTTTATGTATTTGTTATACATCTTATAAAAATTTAAGATTTTTCTATTCGAAAGTTATCTTCAAAATACATCTCTATTTTCAATTGGTTGTTTGAGTGTATTCAAATTTTTTTTTTGTTGCATAAAATCATTTACTTTTGATTGAGTGAGGTTGAATGAACAACAAAAGATAATAGGTGAGTCATATACCTTCTAGGCACACCTCATTTTTACTACGTGAGGCCAAATGTATTGATTAAGTGACCCAAAATATAAGAGGGGTGAACTGTCATAGTTAAAAGTCATGATTAATTTATAAAAATTATATTTTCTTTAAAAATGTTTATGTTAAAGGATGGGAATAAGGTTGAAAGAAGATAAAAATGAAGAGACATCCACAGCAAAAATAAAATAATCAACGGAAGATAAAGAGAGAAGAGCCAGAAATAGTACACTAAAAATTTATATAAGTTCAACCTAACCACTTGTATTACTCATGTCTCCAAGAATTTTCTCTTGAACGTTCCACTAAAATCACACGTGAACTTTTACAGGATTTGCCCACGAACGTTTAACACAAACAGACAGAGCTTTTATACAAGCTTAACTCAAAAACCTTCTCCCAAGCTTTTATCAGGTTTAGGTTGCTACCTTTAAATCTTATACAAAGATGATTTACAAGAGAATCACTCTCTTGAATAAATTGAATTACAACACATCTCTCACGAGTGATTTTCAGTCACTTACCACTATGACAATTCTCGTGAAAAATAAAATTCAGAAAAGGAGAGTAGAAGAAAAATAAAGTGGTTTCAATTTAGAAATTTGGTGTAAAATGAAATTAAGGGAAGTCTCCTTTATATAGAGATTTTTTTCTCATAAAGGAAATGATCCACAGGCCAAATTAATTGATTAATCGATTAATCTTTGCGGGTAATCAATTAAAACACCTTCAAAAATGACAACCCTAGTCCAAAAAAGAAAACTCTAAAATGACTATATGGATTAATCTATTAATAACTTGCTAATTAATTAAAAGGTCCAACACTTAGGATGTTTCACTTCATACCAGGTGCATAGAGCACATCTTTGATCATAGATTTACCTCTATTACTCATGTGAAAAACTATGTTGACAGTACCTTCTGCTTACAACGAACTATCATCAGCAAGTTTTACCTTGCTCTTCTTCGCTTCGTTAAAATATGCCAACCACACCTTTTGACCAGTCATGTGATTCGAGCAGCCTGAATCGAGGAACCAGGTCTTGGATTCGACATGGTTATTTGCAACTGCGGTTGTAACACCCCATAAAATTCTTTATTTAATTTAATTAATTTTTATTAAATATTAGAATTAAGTGGAATTATTTGGGAATAGGGATGAAATAAGGCTAATGGGCCAGTGTTGTAAGTAGCAGTTGGGGGTGTATCAGTTGCAAAGCCCTTTTTCTAAAATAAAGTATATTTTCATAAAAATAGAAAAGAGGAGTATTTTTGTGAAAAAAAGAACCAAAAGGGAGCAGAGGAGATTGAACGTGAAATTGGGAGAAGAGCAAGTGCGAAGAGGAAGAGCATCCAAGAATTCGACATCGAGGTAAGGGGGGATTCTTCTCATTAACCTCTATTATGGGATGTATGAATGATTCGATGGAATTTGTATGTTAGGATTTCGAATCGGATTATATGTCGGGTTTGGAGTTTTGGGGTTTATAGAACTTTGATTCAATTTAGGTTGTGAATGATGATTGGTGATGAACAATGATGTTAAATCTGATTAGAAGTATGTGTAAACGTGCATTTTATGTCGTATGTGTGGTTTATTCCGCTGAAATTCGTGCTGGTATGATTTGAGAGTATTTGGGAGGCATAGAATGCTGTTTTCTGCAGGTTGGGATTTCTGAAATCACCGGTTCGCGCCGCGTGCACAGGGTGGCGCCGCGAACAGGTGGACTGAATGGTAAGATGTTTTGATACGCACAGGTCGCGCCGCATACCTGTGTTGGCGCCGCGAAGGCGTAACTTTTCCTCGCGTCGCGCCGCGTGTAGGGGTTGGCGCCGCGAAGGCGTAATTTTTTCCTCGTTTCGCGCCGCGTGTGGATGTTGGCGTCGCGTGCTGTGCTGTTTGGATTTTTTTGTTAAAGTTTAACGATGTATAACTTTTTAACTGTTAGTCTGTTTGGTGTGCCGTTTCGAACATAGTGAGACTAATTCAGTGAGATATGCAATAAAACAGTGTTTGAGTTGTGACTCGAATTTAATTTAAACACTTGATTTAATTGGTTGTGGTGGATTATATTGTTATTGCATTGGTTGATGATTATGACTGTTCAGTTGTTTGGTGTTGATGATTAGCATGCGGTATGTGATGCATGCATTTCATAATCATGTTGTGGGCTGTATCCCTTATGGTGGTGGGACAGCGGTAGCTAATTCCCATTGTGTGGAATTGGTGAGAGAAGTAGCCGAATCTTTATGGTGGTGGATCGGTGAGATGGGTTATCCCATGTTTGGTACCACATGCATTTAGTTGCATTGCATTAGGTTGTTGTGTATAATTGTAACATGAATGGAAGTTGTCCAATGTTATGATTTGGGTGTATTTCGGTATGAATGTTGCTATATTATCTGAATATAATTGATTTGGGTGAATAATGTATGGATGAAGTTGTATTGTTTGTATACCTATAACATTTGTTAATGCGAATGAAACTCACCCTTACTGTTGTTATTTTTCAGATTGAGGAGTAGCTGGTGTACTTGGTGAGGATTAGCTCGTCAAGTAGTTCGTTAGAGTCGGTTGGGTCAGTGTCATGCTCTGGTCGTGTAACACCGGGAACGTTATTTTAGGATTGGCTGATAAACTTCTGTTTTGTTTATGGTTTATGGTTGAATTATGAGTCTTCGACTCCAGATGTTTGATTATTCAGTTGTTAAGAATATTCCGCTGTGTTAACATGCTACCTGAATAATTTTTGGTTTATCGTTCCTTTATGGCATGACATGAATATTGTTTATTTTGTTGGCGTTGTAATACTCTTCTTCATGTTTTACTCTGATTTTAATGTTAATTTCCGCGGGGTTTAGAAGGGTGTTACAATAGTGGTATCAGAGCATAGTTGGTCGTTTGAGTCAGAGTCTTAGTGTCAGTTAATCCTTCGTATACGACTAGTGTAAAATTGACACTGTCGATACTTCTTGTTCTAATGAATATTGTCTGATATTTAGCAGAACAATGGCCGGAAGAGGGGGAAGAAATGACGACGCGATCGCTGAGGCCCTGGGCATGATTGCTGGTGTGTTGGGAGGGAATGCCAATGGAGCTGGTATTGGAGCTGACAGGCAGCTGAATAGCTTTCAGAGGAACAATCCTCCTTTGTTCAAAGGCACGCACGATCCCGAAGGTGCTCAGAAGTGGCTGAAGGAAATCGAAAGGATCTTCAGAGTGATCGATTGTGCTGAAAATCTGAAGGTGAGGTACGGGACTCACATGCTGTCTGAAGAAGCTGATGATTGGTGGATGGCTAGTAGAGATGAACTTGAATCTGCAGGTGTAGCGATCACTTGGGCTGTGTTCAAGAGAGAATTCTTGCGGAGGTACTTTCCTGAGGATGTTAGAGGCAGGAAAGAGATTGAATTTTTGGAGCTGACACAAGGTAACATGACTGTGCCAGAGTATGCGTCCAAGTTTGTGGAGCTAGCAAAGTATTATGTTCACTATAACAATGATGAAGCGAGCGAATTTTCGAAGTGTGTTAAGTTCGAGAATGGTCTCCGTGATGAAATTAAGCAGGGAATCAGGTACCAAAGGATTCGTCGGTTTGCTGATTTGGTAGATTGTAGTAGAATCTACGAAGAGGACAACCTGAAGCTGAAGTCATCTCACTCCCGTGAGTTAGTTGACAAGAAAGGGAAGAAGCCTATGGACCGTGGTAAACCATATGGTAGAGGTAATTATAAAGCTGGAAGTTGGAAGAAGCCTAGTGGGGGAGACTCTAGTGCTCCTGTTAAGTGCTTTAAGTGTGGGGAACCTGGACATCGTGTTCACGAGTGCAAAAGTGAAGAGAAGAAGTGCTACCGGTGTGGTAAAGCAGGCCACATTGCTGCTGACTGCAAGGGAAGGGCTGTGACTTGTTATAACTGTGGTGAAGAGGGCCATATCAGTCCACAGTGTCCTAAGCCAAAGAAGAATCAAACTGGGGGTAAGGTTTTCGCTTTATCAGGTTCAGAGACTACTCCGGAAGATCGATTGATTAAAGGTACGTGTTTTATCCATGGCACTCCTTTAATTGCAATAATAGATACTGGAGCAACTCACTCGTTTATTTCATTGGATTGTGCTAAACGTTTGAACTTGGAAATATCTGATCTTCGTGGAAGTATGATCATTGACACTCCTGCGTCGGGTTCAGTGACTACTTCGTTTGCCTGTTTGAACTGTCCAATTGATATTTTTGGTAGAGAGTTCAGAATGGACTTAGTATGCCTTCCGTTGGAACAACTTGATGTCATCCTGGGTATGAATTGGTTGCAATTTAATCGGGTTCATACCAACTGTTTCACGAAGACAGTTATTTTTCCTGAAGATGTCAGAATCGAGGATTTAGCAATGACTGCTAGACAAGTGGATGAAGCCATGAAGGACGGGGCCGCCGTGTTTATGTTGATTGCATCCATGGAAGTGAAGGAGAAAGCGGTGAGTAGTGATTTACCAGTAGTATGTGAATTTCCAGAAGTTTTTCCAGAAGATGTAAGAGAGTTACCGCCAGAGAGGGAGGTAGAATTTGCTATCGAGTTAGTCCCTGGGACTAGTCCTGTGTCGATGGCGCCGTATCGTATGTCGGCATCTGAATTAGCAGAATTGAAGAGTCAACTGGAAGAGTTACTGGAAAAAGAATTCATTCGTCCTAGTGTGTCGCCGTGGGGTGCGCCGGTGTTGTTGGTAAAGAAGAAAGAAGGCTCTATGAGACTGTGTGTGGATTATAGACAGCTGAATAAAGTTACTATCAAGAATCGGTATCCATTACCGAGGATTGATGATTTAATGGATCAACTGGTTGGTGCGAGTGTGTTTAGCAAGATTGACTTGAGGTCGGGATATCATCAGATTCGGGTGAAGACGGACGATATTCAGAAAACAGCATTTAGAACGAGGTATGGTCATTACGAGTATACAGTGATGCCATTTGGAGTAACTAATGCGCCGGGGGTTTTCATGGAATATATGAATAGGATCTTCCATCCTTATTTGGATCAGTTTGTGGTGGTATTTATCGATGACATTCTAATATATTCTAAGAGTGAAGAAGAACATGCAGAGCATCTGAGAGTGGTATTAGAACTACTGAAGGAAAAGAAACTTTATGCGAAACTGTCAAAGTGTGAGTTCTGGCTAAGTGAAGTAAGCTTTCTTGGGCATGTAATTTCTAAAGATGGTATTGCCGTTGACCCAACGAAAGTAGAAGCAGTGTCTCAATGGGAAGCTCCGAAGTCAGTTTCCGAAATCCGTAGTTTCCTTGGTCTTGCGGGCTACTATAGAAAGTTCATTGAAGGTTTCTCGAAGTTAGCGTTACCGTTAACTAAGTTGACTAGAAAGGGTCAAGCATTCATCTGGGATTCGAAATGTGAAGAAGGATTTCAAGAGTTGAAAAGGAGATTGACTAGTGCACCAATCTTGATTTTGCCGAATCCGGCGGAATCTTTTGTTGTTTATTGTGATGCTTCGTTGTCAGGATTAGGAGGTGTACTGATGCAGAATCAACAGGTAGTCGCGTATGCGTCGAGGCAACTCAAGGTGCATGAGAGAAACTATCCGACTCATGACTTAGAGTTGGCAGCAGTGGTATTTGTGTTGAAATTGTGGAGACACTATCTATATGGTTCAAGATTTGAAGTATTTAGTGACCACAAGAGCCTGAAGTATCTATTTGATCAAAAAGAGCTGAATATGAGGCAAAGGAGATGGTTAGAGTTCCTCAAGGATTATGATTTTGAACTGAATTACCATCCGGGTAAAGCAAATGTTGTTGCCGATGCTTTGAGTAGGAAGTCCTTGCACATGTCTATGCTTATGGCGAGAGAATTGGATTTAATTGAACAATTCCGAGATTTGAGTTTAGTATGCGAAAACACTCCTGTCAGTGTTAAGTTGGGCATGCTGAAGTTGACTAGTGGCATTCTGGAAGAGATTCGAGAGGGTCAGAAAGTTGATGTAGAGTTAGTGGATAAATTGACTCTAATTAACCAAGGCAAGGGAGGTGAATTCAGAATCGACGAGAACGGTATTATAAGGTTTGGTAATCGTGTTTGTGTTCCTAATGTTTATGAATTGAGGAAGAGTATTCTCGAAGAAGGACATCGTAGTGGATTGAGTATACATCCTGGTGCGACCAAGATGTATCATGATTTGAAGAAGCTGTTTTGGTGGCCTGGAATGAAGAAAGAAATAGCTGAATTCGTCTATGCTTGTTTAACTTGTCAGAAGTCGAAGGTTGAGCATCAGAAACCATATGGAGCTATGCAACCGTTATTTATTCCGGAATGGAAGTGGGATAGTATATCTATGGATTTTGTTTCTGGATTGCCGAGAACGGTGAAGAACTATGAAGCCATTTGGGTCATAGTGGATAGGTTGACTAAGTCTGCTCACTTTATACCAATGAGAATGGATTACTCGATGGAGAAGCTGGCTCAATTGTACATTGAGAAGATAGTGAGTTTACATGGTATTCCTTCGAGTATCGTGTCAGATAGAGATCCAAGGTTTACATCCAAATTCTGGGAAGGTTTGCAGAAGGCTTTGGGTACTAAGCTGAGATTGAGTTCTGCTTATCATCCTCAGACGGACGGACAGACAGAAAGAACTATCCAATCGCTAGAGGATTTATTGCGTGCTTGTGTGTTGGAAAGAGGTGGTACTTGGGATAGTTATCTACCCTTGATCGAATTTACCTACAATAATAGTTTTCACTCGAGCATTGGTATGGCTCCATTTGAAGCTTTGTATGGTCGGAGATGTAGAACGCCTTTATGTTGGTATGAATCTGGCGAAAGTGCGGTGATTGGACCAGAGATTGTTCAAGAAACGACAGAAAAGATTAAGATGATTCAGGAGAAGATGAAGGCTTCTCAGAGTCGTCAGAAGAGTTATCATGACAAGAGACGGAGAACTCTTGAGTTTCAAGAAGGAGATCACGTGTTTATGAGAGTTACACCTATGACTGGTATCGGACGAGCTCTAAAGTCAAGGAAATTAACTCCGCGTTTCATTGGTCCGTTTCAGATTTCAGAAAGAGTGGGAGAGGTGGCGTATCGCATTGCGTTACCACCGACACTTGCGAATCTGCATGATGTATTCCATGTGTCGCAGTTGAGGAAATACATTGCTGATCCGTCACATGTTATCCAAGTGGATGATGTACAGGTAAAGGATAATCTGACAGTTGAAGCTTTGCCTACGAGGATCGAAGATCGGAAGGTGAAACAATTGCGTGGCAAGGAGATAGCGTTGGTCAGAGTAGCTTGGAGAGGACCAGCCGGTGGAAATGTTACATGGGAATTGGAGAGCCAGATGAAGGACTCCTACCCAGAACTCTTTGCCTAAGGTATGTTTTCGAGGACGAAAACTTTTCTAGTGGGGGAGAGTTGTAACACCCCATAAAATTCTTTATTTAATTTAATTAATTTTTATTAAATATTAGAATTAAGTGGAATTATTTGGGAATAGGGATGAAATAAGGCTAATGGGCCAGTGTTGTAAGTAGCAGTTGGGGGTGTATCAGTTGCAAAGCCCTTTTTCTAAAATAAAGTATATTTTCATAAAAATAGAAAAGAGGAGTATTTTTGTGAAAAAAAGAACCAAAAGGGAGCAGAGGAGATTGAACGTGAAATTGGGAGAAGAGCAAGTGCGAAGAGGAAGAGCATCCAAGAATTCGACATCGAGGTAAGGGGGGATTCTTCTCATTAACCTCTATTATGGGATGTATGAATGATTCGATGGAATTTGTATGTTAGGATTTCGAATCGGATTATATGTCGGGTTTGGGGTTTTGGGGTTTATAGAACTTTGATTCAATTTAGGTTGTGAATGATGATTGGTGATGAACAATGATGTTAAATCTGATTAGAAGTATGTGTAAACGTGCATTTTATGTCGTATGTGTGGTTTATTCCGCTGAAATTCGTGCTGGTATGATTTGAGAGTATTTGGGAGGCATAGAATGCTGTTTTCTGCAGGTTGGGATTTCTGAAATCACCGGTTCGCGCCGCGTGCACAGGGTGGCGCCGCGAACAGGTGGACTGAATGGTAAGATGTTTTGATACGCACAGGTCGCGCCGCGTACCTGTGTTGGCGCCGCGAAGGCGTAACTTTTCCTCGCGTCGCGCCGCGTGTAGGGGTTGGCGCCGCGAAGGCGTAATTTTTTCCTCGTTTCGCGCCGCGTGTGGATGTTGGCGCCGCGTGCTGTGCTGTTTGGATTTTTTTGTTAAAGTTTAACGATGTATAACTTTTTAACTGTTAGTCTGTTTGGTGTGCCGTTTCGAACATAGTGAGACTAATTCAGTGAGATATGCAATAAAACAGTGTTTGAGTTGTGACTCGAATTTAATTTAAACACTTGATTTAATTGGTTGTGGTGGATTATATTGTTATTGCATTGGTTGATGATTATGACTGTTCAGTTGTTTGGTGTTGATGATTAGCATGCGGTATGTGATGCATGCATTTCATAATCATGTTGTGGGCTGTATCCCTTATGGTGGTGGGACAGCGGTAGCTAATTCCCATTGTGTGGAATTGGTGAGAGAAGTAGCCGAATCTTTATGGTGGTGGATCGGTGAGATGGGTTATCCCATGTTTGGTACCACATGCATTTAGTTGCATTGCATTAGGTTGTTGTGTATAATTGTAACATGAATGGAAGTTGTCCAATGTTATGATTTGGGTGTATTTCGGTATGAATGTTGCTATATTATCTGAATATAATTGATTTGGGTGAATAATGTATGGATGAAGTTGTATTGTTTGTATACCTATAACATTTGTTAATGCGAATGAAACTCACCCTTACTGTTGTTATTTTTCAGATTGAGGAGTAGCTGGTGTACTTGGTGAGGATTAGCTCGTCAAGTAGTTCGTTAGAGTCGGTTGGGTCAGTGTCATGCTCTGGTCGTGTAACACCGGGAACGTTATTTTAGGATTGGCTGATAAACTTCTGTTTTGTTTATGGTTTATGGTTGAATTATGAGTCTTCGACTCCAGATGTTTGATTATTCAGTTGTTAAGAATATTCCGCTGTGTTAACATGCTACCTGAATAATTTTTGGTTTATCGTTCCTTTATGGCATGACATGAATATTGTTTATTTTGTTGGCGTTGTAATACTCTTCTTCATGTTTTACTCTGATTTTAATGTTAATTTCCGCGGGGTTTAGAAGGGTGTTACAGCGGTCATAACCACCATACCTTAAGAATCATCTGAATCTTGGCGGGAAAGGTTCGCTCCTTCATCCTTTCCTTTTGTCGATCCATTGTCTTTCCTGTACCAACAATTTTTAGACAAGTGACCCCACTTCTCACAGTGATAACACTGCATTCCTTTACCTTTCTTATCTTCTTTTTCCTTTTTATAGTTTCCTCCTCCTCCTTTCGAGGATTCATAAGTTCTATCTTCGACCTGCTGCTTGTGAGAGTTCGACCAAGGCTTCTTGCCCCGAGTCTTGTCAATTTTTCCTTTGAATTTGTTGGAACCACCATTCTTTTTCCATGACTGAGCCTACAAAGCTTGTATCGAATCTTGAACTTCTTTCCTTTCGACAATCCTAATCTCATTCGCCTCCAACGAACCACCTAAATCTTCCAATTTTAGGGTTTCAAGTTGATTGAATTCTTGAATAACTACGATAACGTGATCAAAGTGATAAGTCTATGTACGCATTACCATCTCTACTATCATCTTATCAGTTATGGTTTCACCACAACCCTTCATGAGTTGGATGAGTTTATGCACCTTCAACACATACTCTGCAACCTTTTCATCTTCTCCCATCAACAATAATTCCTATTGTCGATGCAAGGTCTGCAATTTGACAACCTTGACTTTCTCACCTCCTTTATAATATTTGACAAGAATATCCCATGCCTCCTTCTCCAATTCAGCATGAGAGATTATATCGAAATTTGCAGAATCAACCGCCGTTTAAATGCAATACGCAGCCTTGCAATCCTTCTTCTTGGCTTCGACGTGGGCAATTTTTCTGTGCGTCGGGTGCATTTGCAGCCAACACAAGAACTCGATTAGTAACAAATTCTAGGGTTTCATGAAAGTCAAACAGATATTGCATTTGTTTTCTCCAACGAATCCAATTTTTACCATCAAGCATTGGAAGATAATTCAGAATGCCATTAGTATCATTCATCTTTGCAGCGATTGATTCACTTTCCTTGAAAACACGATCTCTGACATGAAGTTCTCAAGAACAATAATCGGAAGCTCTAAATACCAATTTGTTAGTGCGTGAGACACTTTTAGTGAGGGGAGAATAAAGAGAATAAGGAAATAAGGATTATATTAATGAATTGAATTGTATAAATAATGATACAGATTATGACTATTTATATACAACCCGGATTGTGTTTGGGCTTACATAACTTGGATTATATTTGATATTATTATATTTGATTTGATATTATATTATATTAATAATATCAATTTCAATAATATTTCAACAAATCCCAATAATATCTCAACAAATACAGCCGACCAAGGAAGTAGAAGTGGGGCCCAACAATCTCAAAGGAGTTTCCACCTTTGGAATATAAGCATAATAAAAGTACAATTCACATCTTGGACTAGTCTCCCATTGGAATTGAACACAGTGGAGAATCATACGCAATCCTTTTTTAAGTGTAGGAAAACTCTTTAATAAACCCAAAGTTCAAAATATCCAAGTCCGGAATTTTAAAACTTCCATAATTACACATTGCTTACTTTTATTTCATCTTCACTAAATGTCAGCCACTAGCAAATTAGAATCAAGATCATTGATGGTCTTTAACTCAAGATTCCTAACATCGGGTCTATTAATTCTCGGCAACTTACAATGAGTTGAAAAAGATTTTAAAAATTGGTTTCCTGAAATCTTGCACCCATCCCACCTAAACACCATTCACATCTAAAATAACAATAATATTTTTTCTCAATCACCTTCCTAGAGCCATCTTATTACAGAGTTTTGCCACAACATGTTGCATTCAATGTGAGATAAAGAATAAAATAATTAGATGTTATCCCCTTCGTTTCAATGATCTCTTCATCACTTAACCAATACGCTTTTCCGTCGGAATGTTCAATGTCTATCAAAATGCCCAGTTTGTGAAGACAATGAAGAAGAGGATTGGCATTTATTTTTCGGGTGTAACACCATTATTCAGTGTTGGTGGGCAGCAAGTTTGTCTTCTATTATTGAGCCTCGTTTACAAGATTTTAGTGATGCTAAATCTCTCATCTAGATGTTTGTAATAGAGAAGATAGGAAGGATTCAGGGCGTTTTGCTATGATGGTAGAGGTGATTTGGAAGAACCGTAACAATATAGTATGTAATAATGAAAGGGAGGGTCTCTCTAGATTAGGCTTGCAAGCCTATTTTAATTGGCAAGATTAGTTCGTAGCCCAGGATACTCATGAAAGGGATAATAGTAATCAAATTTCTTTACTGTGGTCTCCTCTAGTTGAAGGTTGAGTGAAGTGTAATCTTGATGCCGACTTCAAACGACTCACCGTTCTACTAACAGAGGTTGGTGTTTTCGTGATAAATTAGGTAGATTCATTACTACAAGAATTGCTTGAAATATAGGTAGCATGTTATCTATAGAAGACGAGACTTTAGCATTGAAAGAAGCTGTTCAACATGTTGTTACCATGAATTTGGATTATGTGATATTCGAAAGCGACTTTCAAGTGGTAATTCAAGGCATTCATTCTATAGCTACTTGTTCGTTTGGGTTTAAATTTATTCTTCTTTCTATAAAGCGTTTGTTAGCTTTTATTCCAGACTTTGAGGTAAAGTTTATTAAACGCCAAACGAATATGGTTGCCGACTCGTTAGTTAAGGCGACCAATTCATGGTTTAGGCGTAATATTGTTAATGTTATTCCTCCTTGTATTGACTTTCATTTGATAAATGATATGAGTTAATTTTATTCTTGTAAAAAAAACCAATACGCTTTTCCTATTAAATTAGGCTCATTCAGATGTTCCTTAGCCTCTAGGATTTTATCCCCAACATTTTTCACATGACAAAATGCCAATCCCGAAGAGACCCTTTTAAAAACTTCAATTTTTTTTAACACATAGACCCCACCCTTCAATGCAACAAAAATTAATATGATCTTTGAAATAAGAATTAGGCTTAAATGCACCTTTGGTCTCTGTAAGTTAGCGAGTTTTTTATTTTCGTCCCTGTAAGTTTTTTTTCTGGGTCTGAGTCCCTATATTTCACTTTCGTGTTTGTTTTAGTCCCTAAAATTAAAATTCGCAGGAAAACCTGCAGATTTTCCTGCGGATTTTGTCTTTAGGGACTAAACCGCAAGCAAGAAGCATGATATAGGGACTCATACCAACAAAAAAAACTTATAGGGACGAAAATAAAAAACTCGCTAACTTACAGGGACCAAAGGTGCATTTAAGCCTAAGAATTATAACCACGAAAATGAACCCCACACTTCATCATGTGAAATAGCCTAGGACCCTTATCTTCCTCATGCTCATGAAGAATCAATGAACAACGGTCAAAAAACCTGAATACAATTAGGCCACGCCGCACACCAATTAACAAAAAGCAAAAAAAATCCAATGCACTCATAAAAGAACCATTTGTTTTGCACCAGATAAAATGTCTATCATGTAACAGTAAATCAATTAGTTAAGAGTCTAGAATGACCTCATTAAACCTCCTCATCTCAACATTCATCATCCCACCTGTTATGAACATGATTTTTGATACTTCGAGAAATAAAGAGAAATTATACAAAAACATGTTAATAAATCTAAAACTAATTTTTCCAATCATTTTCTTTGATAATAATTACATTCACTAAGTACTTATTTATAACATAAAATCAATTAATTGATCCATATTTAGATCCTTCTGAAGGATAGTGACTCACCACTATTAATCCTAATGGACTTGTATAATTTGGGCTTGGTTCATTACATTCCACCAACCTTAAAAAATAACCTTGTCCTCAGATTTTAACTTGAGAGTAAAATTCAATTGATAAAATAATTGTACTGGTAGATTGTCCAATTTGAGAAAATACAATCAAGAACAAAGTTCATAGCCAATATAGTTCCAATTCTTAATCACATTGTAAGGTCCATCATTAATTACAACTTCAATTGTATATCCACCATTGTAAGATTATGGTCTTCTGCCCACATCTCAACATTGTGCACACATCATGTGATGTCACCTGACAGCTTCCATCACAAATGCAAGCAACCACACACTTATCAGGAACAACTTATGCATAACCAAGAATTGCACTAACATACCATCCAACTAATCCATGTTGCATTTGGAACATATACCCACATCTTTATAGCAATTTCAGCTTTCGGCAGTTAAACCGAGTATCTTCAGTTTCATCAATAACAACAGTTCCTCTAGACAACATATTATAAATATGTTGGAAAAAATTAACCCTCAAAGGTTCTCTAGGTTCATATTTCAGAGGCATGTCTTCAGGAAAAAATATTCTATGATAATTTTCATAAGCAATATTATTCCTATTAATACGCTTTACGAGTGCACTAAGGAAATCCTTCATCAAAATACACCCAAATGCAAGACCATTGGCGATACATAAGCACATGTCTGCTGATTCAACGATCTCAGCACAAAATGAATTTCTCACTGCACCCTAAAATGTACCAATGAAATGTTAGTGATTCTTAAGTACTGGTCCTTTTCTTTATGGTATAATTGAATATGGATAAGCACTTTTATCAGATAGTTCTATAAAAACTTCATATGCTTTTGCTGCTCTTAGTTTTTGACCAACTATTAGGACTGTTTTTACTGCTTTGTTTAGAAACTCTATTGCTGCTTCCACTGATGCCTCCAGCCCTATATGATTACTCAATTTTGGAGATAGAGAAAATGGAACAGGTTCACTACTAAAAGTAGGGTGGGTATTGCCTGCTGAATTACATCTTTTGCTTATAAACACAGGCTTACTTTTCTTCAATTCTTTAATCTGACTAACTGGATTCCATAATTTCCTTGCCAATTCTTGCCCTGCAAAATGCACAAGAAAACCCCCAATTCTTTTTGGACTTGTCGCTGTTGAAGGAGATATGGACTGAAGTGGACCTGGATCGTAAGGGATGGGTTTGACTAGTAGTGCATTTCCAATAGTGGTTGTAGCACCGACGAGGAGTTGAAAGAGATCAGAGCAACAACAATTGAGGGGAGTAACAAATGTTTCTAGGTCTTAAAAGAGAATGACGTTTAACTAAAATGAAAGAATGGTTGGAAGGGGGTATTTTAACAAACAGGTGGTGGGCAACATCTGAGAATTCAATACCAGTATATTTTCTTGATTCACTTGTTCCACCATAACAAAATCAAACAACATCGAGCATGAAGGTCATGGGTTGAGTGTTATCAAACCCCAAACTCCATTCCTGCGAAAAATTGTGGTCGTGATATCGAGCCATTTCTTACAATTGTCTTCTTGGGGATCGACACAGTGGGTACTAATACAAGTGTTTCAAAATCAGAGTGTGAAGAACATATTAAATATGGAGCAGGTGAATTAATGATTATTATGTTCATCATATTCATAGTGAATGTGCTTAAAGCAACACTAAAAAAATGGAAAGGCTACTTATCGATTTGTATCGAGAAATTGGAAGAATAGGACGTGGCGTCATAGACCATAACTTTGAAAGAATTAGACTTATGATCAATTGTGGAATCAAAATCATTATGAGGGTTTGGTTCTTGGTCAATTTTATTCTCAAGAATCATTTTGATACTGTAATAATCAACTTCTGTTCTCTCACTCTCACATGGCAAAGGCAGAACCTCGCGATGCCATTGGGAGTTACGGAACTTGAATGCTGATCGGCTTGTGGTTTCAACTGTGTATGAGCATTGATGATCGTAGGGTCATGATGGTAGTAATGGGGGAGAGAATTCATGGCAATTAAAACACCATTTCTTATGAACATTGATACTTAGAAAAATAAAGAGATATTACACTAAAAGATGTTAATAAATCTAAAACTAATTTTTCCATTCATTTTATTTGATAATAATTACATTCACCAAACACTTATTTATAACATTAAAATCAATTAGTTATTTCATATCTAGATCTTTCTAAATGATATTGACTCACGACTATTAATTCTAATGAATTTATATAAGTTGGGTTTGGTTCATTACACCACCACCTCTACCTCTACGTTCCCTGGTCTCCTGAATAGAGTTAAATTTAAAACAAACACACCAAATACCACCATTACATGCTTGGATCACTCCTCATATATGCTGCCACATAATCTCCTTACGCCTTGCATAGCAAGAAGCATACATATTTACCACTCGAAACCTCTCCCCATTAGAAATGAAGTTGCCTCCAACAAAAAAAAAAAAAATCCAAAACAAGAAGAAAACGCCATGTGAAAAACACTTTGGTTCCATAAAGTAATGACCCTCCAAACACCCACCGTAAGGGATAAGAATGAACCAGATTTGAATTAAGTTAAGCTCAAGTGAAAAGAATCATAAGAATTCACCTTTATCTTTTTGTTTGGGAGCACGAGAATAACCTCGTTTTTAACCCTTTATCTAGCACAAGTTCTTACTTCTTACATATCCATGGAGTATCCAGCAACTTGTTTAAGGCTATGTTTGGGAGTTTGGAGGGGAGGGGAGGGGAAGACTTATAAAAATAAAATTTTAAAAAAATATAGGAAAATATTTGACATATTTTGAAAAAATGATTTTATTTAGAATGATAAAAGAGTCATTATCATTAATAAATTTTTAATTTTCATCTACTATCTACCCAATACTAATCAATTGACCAAACTTCCAATAATGTCCTTTCCTCAAAACAAATTTGCACTAAGAAAAGGCCATTTCAGTAATTGACTAAATAAGAATTTCCTGACCAATCATACTGAATGCTTTTGCAAGGTGGCATCATTATTACCCAGTCTTGAGAATTTACAACATTATCTAATATGTATTACTGATGCCCGTATAACACATTTCAAAAAACAAATTATTCAAACCCAATTCCTATTCTCTCTCATTGTACTTCATTTTCTACTTCTCTCTCCTTCTCCATACAACCTCTCTTCTCTTCTCGCCTCTCTTTCCCTCCTGTAAACCCTAGCCCGCCGCAGCTGCTTTCACCACTCCATCACCATCCCCGATTGCAGCATATCCGTTCTCCCCATCTCATGACATTTCTAATAAACCGAATAGATTTTTGTTTTGACGAACCTTGCCGTCGACCACCCCTTTTCATTCTCCGACCGCCATAGCTCGAAACGAAAAAAGAAAACATTTTTCTTTCTCTTCTCCTAATGCTCTCTTTAGAAAACCAAAACTTTTATTTGGGAGCAATTTTATTTTGTTTTCGGCAGTTCTCTTTTTCATTTGATCTATTTTTCAGATTCTGATTGTGTGATGTGTCTCCTAATGGTTTGTGTATATTTTCACGCAGGTATGCAGTTCGGTACACTAAATAGGTGAGAAGAACAATTAGGTATGATGTATGTTTATTGTTGTTTTATATCAGGTCATGTTTTGTTTTGAATGTCTGTTTGTTATTGTTTCTCCCTACTTTAAATGCTGTTGTTTCTATTTAATCAATTTTGAATTTGTTTTACTGTTTTTTGTTCTTACCGATTTGAGTTTGTTTTACTGCTTGCGGCTTTGTCTAACCACCTGTGTTTTAGTTTGGTTGTTTTCTTAAATATATGACTAGCCTGTAAAGCTGATAACTTCAACACCATCTGTATCTATTGTAAACTTTTCTGCTTCAAGTTTTGACATCAATGAATTTTTGTGCAAAAATAAGTTTTATTGTATGTACATGAAGTTTTTCTGTTTACAGAATGTTTCAATAGGCTGTGTACATTCATTTTGTATGTTTTTTATGTTTACAAAATGTAATGGTCATCTTATGTTCATGTTCTTTATGCTCCCATATCAATAAGCAAACTGTACACATGAAGTTGTTTTTTTTTTCAGTTCACATATTTCTCTGATCCATTTCGTTCTGTTAACAAATGAAGTTTTTTTTTTTTCAATTCACAGAAACAATCATGTCAAGGGCTCCAATCATGATAGTCGAACTGAACAGTGCAACCATAGAGTTTCTGAAGGTGTAATAAATTGTTAGACACAGATAAGGTATGAAATAGTGTTTTTAACATTGTTAGATACAAGATTCATATTGTAGAATGGATCTTGAATGTCCCTGCATCTAACATTCTTCTGCTTTATTGCAGGTATGTTCTGTGTTAGTGCTTATGCGTCGAAGTAGGTGTTGATGCAATTTGTTGTTGATTCACTGCTGTTGTTATACTTAAACATGATTATGACCTCATATAGGACCCATAAAAACTTCATTGCTAGGATCTCAGCTCTCGAGAGGTCGAAAACAAAAAGTTGCAACAAAATGGTTTCATGGTTACAGTATGCGTGTTTCATATATGATTAAGTTGTTCTTATGTTGTGAAATGTAAGTTTAGAGATGATAACTGCATATCAATACAATTACCTAATATTTGTGTCTAGGTCTGCTTGTCTAAATTATTCTGCATTGTTTGATAAACTAATTTCTTTTTGTAGGAACTTGAGTATGACAATGAGCCTTTTTCCTCGGAGGAGTTTGAGGCCAAGTTTGAGGATGAGTTTGAGGATGAATGTTCGCCACCAAAAAGAAGTAGATCAAGCCGAGTGCTGGAATTGGCTAAAATTCACCCATACCCAAAGCGAAGAAACTCAAGAGCATTTTTGAAAGATCCTGGATTATTACTTCTTCAAGATCATATTAATAGAATGAATCATTAATGGTTCTCTTTGATTGCTTTACCATTACCATTTACTGTTTCAAAAATTGATTACATTTAAAAGCATGTTAGTTTTTTATGGCTCCATTCACAGGACTAGCATGATTATTTGCTTGATGACACTGGCATTACATGGAATGACAGGATTATTTGTGTGATTTAGAGAAGGAAGAGGAAGAGCAGAAAAAGATACAGAAGGTGATTTTATGTTTATGCTTAATAAGTGGTTGTATCACTTTGCCCCTCCTTTATTTTATGTTTATGCTTAATAAGTGGTTGTATCACTTTGCCCCTCCTTTATTTTATCGCTAATTTCATCTCTGTTCTAAAAAAATAGGAAGAATTGAGAAAGACGAAACACGTAAAAACTGTGATGAGTTCCACAAATTGATGAATGAACATATCGCCTTAGGCATTCTTACTGCAAAAACTCACTGGTGTGATTATCATTTACAAGTTAACTGTCCATTTCTATGGCTATCCATCTATTTCTTTATGTCTTCTGTATTCTGTGTTAAGGTGCAAAGTTAAACCTTTTGATTTGATGTATTGGACACTTGGATTAACTATATACAGTGACAATAATGTGATGTTGTTTTTGGTGGCCTTGCAGGTGAAAGAATTACCAGCCTATCTAGCAGTAGCTTCAAACACCTCAGGTTCAACTCCAAAGGAGTTGTTTGAAGATCTTACCGAGTAGCTTCATATTTTAGCCCAATGTTGTAATTTTCCTTAGCCTAATGTTGTTAAATAGCCCTTATACCTGCACTATACTGCATTGATATTTAATAATATCTATTTATCAGCAATTATAATTATTAAATATCTATTTATAATACATTAAATTATATCATTGATATTTAATAATATTTCATAAATTTATATTAATTTTAATTTATTGTCTATGTTGTGAGTAGCATAGAATGCAATGTTTTTAAATTTTAAATCTTGCTTTTAAAAAAACATACTGATTGCAAAAAAAATTTATTGGTTTAAATGAATTATAAAAAAAATTTCATGTTAATAATAATATGTCAATAATAAAAATATATTATATACTATCATAATTGATAAATTGCAATATCAAAAATAAAAAATTCTAAAATTTAAATATATTTTCTAAACTAATTAATAAGTTTATCATTATAAATATATTTATTTTTATAAAATAATATAAATATACTTTAACCACTCCGAATGCATTTGCCACTTTTTTTTTTTGACCAACAGAAAATCAACTCATATCATTAATAAGTAAAGATTCAATACAAGGAGGTGTCAACTGAAAGAAACTACGCCTAGTCCAAGAATCGGCCGCCTTCGTTATGGCGTGAGCAACCGAGTTCGCTTGGCGCTTTACAAACTTTACCTCAAAGTTAGGACAATTAAACAACAAAATACGAATAGAAGATATAATTGCACTAAAATCGGAGGACCCAACAAAATTCATACGAATAGCATGAACCGTATTTTTAGAATCACTCTCAAAGGTAACATTCTCTAGATGAAGGTCAATAGCAATTTGGATAGCTTCTTTTAGAGCCAATGCTTCCGCTTCCAGAGTTGGGAATGCAACAAAGTCCCAAGCTGCTCCACCATAAACAAAGTTGCCCGTGTGGTCTCTAATACACCAACCTCTATTAGTGGTACCCCTATTAACATTAAAGCCCGCATCAACGTTGCATTTTAACCTGCCAACTACCGGCGGAATCCAATTCAAAATAGGTTGAGGAATTTGCTCCCGGCCGCTACTCTCTTGAGCGAAAAACCAATCTTGCCAACTACAAAAAGCATGCAGCCCGAGTTTAGAATACGCCTCACTCTCATTATTCCAAATCATATTATTACGGTTTCTCCATAGAATGTCTATCATCATAGTGGCTCTCCCCGCCACCATACTATCCTCCCGACTACATATATCCATAATTAGAGAAGAAGCATCATGAAAAGTATGAATGCGGGAATCAACAATATGAGACAAACCTGCTGTATGCCAACTCTGATTAGTAATATTACACCCGAAGAAGACATGCCAAGAGTCTTCCACCTGATGATTACAAAACGGGCACTCCAACGGACAAGAAACATGATGTTGTTGCAGCCTTGTTCTAGTCGGTAAACAATCCCTACAAATCCTCCAGAGAAGGTGTTTCACTCTAGGTGGTGCCTTAATATTCCATAGACTACGCCAATCTCCATTCACTCCACTAAAACCCGTCTTTCCATACTCCTTTAACCACAATCTATACCCCGACCGAACACTATAGCAACCATTTTGCTCCTCTTTCCAAACCCATTTATCTTCCAAGACGTCATCCACCAACGGAGTTTGGATAATATCCTTAACGGCTACAAAATCAAACAAATCTCGAATTAAGGGTATGTTCCAATATTTGCCATTATTAGACAATATGTCATTAACAGTAAGATCATACACACCTTGTCGTTGAGGACCTTTTACCATTCCTTCTCTCTCTCCTCTTATCCACGAGGCACCCATCACAGGTATATTCCTACCATCTCCAATGCTCCACCTACAACCAAGAGTTAGGACCTTACGAGCTTGCCAAATACTCCTCCACACAAAACTAGGATTATTACACAAATTAGCATCAAAGAGCGACATATGAGGATAATACCTTGCTTTATAGATTCTGGAAACCAATGAGTGGGGCTTAGACAAGAGATGCCACCCTCTTTTGGCCACCATAGCCATATTAAAGGACTTAAGATCACGAAAACCTAACCCACCTTCGGACTTAGCCCCTGCCATTCTATCCCACGACATCCACCTAATGCAGTTTCGCTCTCCACCACCTCCCCACCAAAAGGAATTAAGAATTCTCTCAATGTCGGAAATAATACCCTCAGGAAGAATAAAGAGACTCATCACATAGGCAGGAATAGACTGAAGAACCGATTTAATCATCACTTCTTTCCCTGCTTTAGAAATCGGTCTACCTCTCCACGAATTAATCTTCTTCCAAATTCTATCCTTCACATAGCTAAAAGTAGCCTTCTTACTCCCACCTATCAGGGACGGGAGTCCCAAATAGGTTCCCGTACCAAGGACATGACGAACCCCCATGATACTAGCCAGATCCTCCTGAGCCGATATACTGATATTCCTGCTAAAGAACACCTCAGATTTTGAAAGGTTAATGTCTTGACCAGACGCATCAGCATAAAGATTAAGAATCTCCATAATATTATGAACTTCAGTGAGATTTGCCCTGCAAAATAAAAAACAATCGTCAGCAAAAAGCAGATGAGACACACTGGGTGCTCCTCTGCAAATTTGGACCCCGTGAAGATCCCCACTAGCGACACCTTTCCTGACAAGAGCCGAAAGACCTTCAGTAATAAGAATAAAGAGATACGGGGATAGAGGATCCCCCTGTCTCAATCCTCTCCCTGGCGTAATTGGACCAACACTTTCTGCATTCACAAGCACAGAATAATTCACCGACGTGACACACATCATCATCCACCGAATCCAACTCTCTGCAAAGCCAAAACTAACCAGCATACCTCTCAGAAAACCCCAATCCACCCTATCATAAGCTTTACTTATATCAATCTTCAAGGCCAATTGGGCATTATTTCCCGAAGTCCTTCTCTTTAGCGCATGGATAACTTCAAATGCAATCATGGCATTATCAAGAATAGATCTTCCCTCTACAAAAGCTGATTGTTCCTCACCAATACAAGCATCCAAACATTTCTTTAATTTATTGGCCAGAAGTTTGGACACTATCTTGTAGGCTACATTGCATAAAGAGATCGGACGTAAATCCTTCATGCTATTGGGGTTACCACACTTCGGGATCAAACAAATATTCGTATCATTAAGCGTATCCGGAAAAAAACCTCTTTCTAACCAAATCTTTGCCTCAACAAAAATATCCTCCCCACAAATCTCCCAAAATAATCTTCATATGTTATTGGTTCTTTGATGCATATGTTATTGTTGTAAGTGATGAGATTTATAGCTTCTTCGTTGATATTCTATTGAAAAATTTAATTAAAGCAATTCACAATAATGTTTCTTGAGAATGCATTAAGACACAAACATTCAAAATTTTATTTTGTATTAATAATATGAATTTATAGTATTTTTTTATTTTTAATGACATTTAATGAATGATTTAAGATAAGAATGAACTTACCCGTACAGCTGCACGGGTCACTATCACTATAATACCTTTCTTCGGACATTAATTCATTTTCATTCAGACATTCGCTATTTTTACGGGTCACTACCACTCTAATACATTCATATTTGTTTATCCAAATAAATATACATTGTTGCCTACAATTTTAACACTTTGAATAATCCAAACATTAATTTTTCTTTGAACCATTTCATATATAGATTTCTCCATGTTTAATTTCTCATTAACACTTTCATTCAATATTCTAATTCTTTATTTTCTATTCTTTCAGATTTCTTTAGTACACTTCATTCTAAGATGTCATATACAATCAAAGTTATTTTGAAGACACTTTTTATCTATTGCATTTCCAACTTATTCATTTTTTAAAATAGCTACTATATATAGTTTCATTACATCTATATTATATTTTATGAATCTTAATTTAACAGTTTTATTCGAGTTTTTAAACTTCTTTTTATGTGTTTGTAATACATTATTCATATTAAGATTTAAATTACCCGTGCGGACGCACGGGTCTTCTACTAGTAATACTATAACAACCTAAAACATATTTGAAAAATTTATGTAAGCCCTTCAAAACCCTCCAAAACCCTCCTACAATACAATTTTTGAGTTCCCCCATTTTACGGGGTTTTTGGTGTTATGAATAAATTCAAACCCTCCAAAACCCTCCTACCCAAAATCTTTTTACCCTTTTCACCAAATTCTTCCTATTTTTTAAAGCCCTCCCCTCCATTCCCCTCCAAACTCCCAAACATAGCCTAAGAGTACACTCCTCAATATTCCTAGTAAACTTGGACTATTTGGGATATTTAATACTCTATTATTATCAACCGGATTCATTATTGGAATGGGGAAGTAAATACTCTATAGGTGGTGCATCCCACATTAAAAACTGGCAGGTTTAAGGCTTGTTTAAATACTTGATTGGCAATGTAATTAGCCAGACAATTTGGTTGGCTTTTATGTTGCTTGTAACAATGTCACTCTTGGGTTAGGTTGAAATCACTTGGACTCGAGTGTTAAACAAATTTTTTTTAATGAATAAAAGTTTGAAGAATGTTTGATTTTTGATGGAATAATATTTGACTAGTATCCGTACCTTTCAGCACTGATTTTGAATTACTAAGATCTCATTTCCTAATAAACTAGAGTGTGAAAGCTAAAAAAAAATGGCTCTATTTAAAAATTGGTGGCTATATGTCAAGTGATTTTGGTATACTTTTAAATAATTATTCAATATCATACATGAAAATAATCAAGACAATTGTTTCTTTTTTTCAAACAAAGTATTTAGTCAATAACCTAGCCTATGTGGGTGATAGGTTGCTTAATCCCTCTCTTTTACTAAATTACCATTATCAAGTATTAATGTTAGTTGAGCTCCTGATTTTAAAAAAAAGTGTTAGTTGAACTCCTATGTACCATTATCAAGTATTAATGTTTGTTGAACTCCTATGTACCATTAAATTTGGTTGAATACATACTCATGAACCAATCATCCAATATTATATCACCTTTCTAAAATAATTTATTTGAAATAAATTGAAATTAAAATACATTATTGAGTATTCATCCAATATTCATGGTTCTTAAGAATTTACCTTAATATATTACCATTATCATAAATTGAAAATATGAGTTGTATTAATTAAAGGTTGCAATTGAAAATAATGATCAGAGACATATTGATCATTTTAATACATTTTTTGTGGGACGAAACCAATTTAACACTTTACTTGTGGAGACTACATTTAAAAGTACTCTTAAAACTCAAATCTAATGAGATTTAGACCTAGGACATTAAGACAAGCAGACTTTTGAGGACTCAAACATTTACCATTAGACCAACCCGTAGAATTAATATAGTCTCATTGGAATTGACTAAGTGACAATCGGGCACAAACTAGATTAATTTTTTTTATTTTATTCCTGTGTTGCATAACTTGTACTATTTAGCTATGCTTTAGGTGGAGTATTAGCATACTTCCAAGAGCATTTAACATTAATATCAGTAGTTCGATCCCCTGCTACTTCAGATATTGGTATTGCATCTGTAATTTCCTCCAAGTCATCATTGCTCAGCTTCACTTCTAATGAACCAACATTACTATCAACATTTTTTGTCTTGGTTGTTCCTACAATATGCATATCAGAAGCTTCACACACGATTAATTTGATACAGATTGCAAAAGCGGAAAACCACTAACCAGGGATTGGTACCACAGAGTCTCCTTGATGAAGAATCCACGAAAGAGCAAGTTGTGAAGTTGTACATTCATGTTTCTCTGCCAACTTTTGTATTCTAGAATATAAGATCTTGTTCTTGTCAAGATTTTCCCCTTGTAACCTTGGATGCGAAACCTGGTGAAAAATGCAAGTTGGTGAATGAAGGGAAATGAGAAAGACCAAGCAGCCATCATTAGAAACAAAAGGATTAAGTCCATACCAGAACACTACTTGAAGGTATGCTTTCTGTGACAGCCTTGCCCGCGAAAAATCCGCGGCCTAAAGGGCTGTATGGTACTATTCCAATTCCAAGTTCCCTAAAATTGTTGTTGCAATAGTCATTTTATGATCAATATGAAAAAGCATTAAGTAAGGATTTCACAAGCCCGAAAGTTCCATCTCAAGCAAGTAAACCTCAAAGTCCTATGAATTGCGGACACTCATACAAACAGCGGACATGACACTGACAATCATAATTGTTGGTGTGGTGTCAGTGTCTTTGTCTGCAACGACAGAGACTTTTTTTTTTAAAGGTGTCCGTGTTACATAGCTTATAAACCTATTACTTTCATCAAAACAAATACCTGCAAAGTGGAACAATATCCTGCTCAATTTCGCGAGTCCAAAGGGACCACTCCATTTGAACAGCAGTAATAGGATGAACAGCATTTGCTCTTCTAATGGTATCAGAACTAGCTTCAGATAATCCAATGTACTTTATCTTTCCTTCTTCCACCAGCTTTTTAAGCTCTTTCATCTATGATTCAAACAAAATCAAACACAGTAAACAAATCAATGATGCAAATACTAGCACACTACACATTACTTACAGTATCCTCAATCGGTATTGTAGTGTCAACACGATGCTGATAATAGAGATCAATGTAATCTACTCCAAGGCGTTGGAGACTAGCTTCACAACATGATCGAACATATTCTGGTGAACCATTTACTATGATATTATCTGGTTCCATTTTCACTATTCCAAACTTCGTCGCTATCTGAATTTCTTTGCGAGGTAAGTCCTTCAATGCCTGATAGTTCAAATACCATGAAACAACATAGTTGGCAAAGAAAGTCTTGACAAAAAAAAAAGTAAAGAAAGAGCAGATCTGGTACTGTTAGGAGCGTTGACTTATGAGTGAACCTTTCCGAGAATGATTTCATTGGCACCATGGGATCCATAAACATCTGCTGTATCAAAGAATGTGATTCCTTTGTTGAATGCATATTTGATTAAACAGATCCCAACCTCTTCTGAAATAGGGGAGTAATACATTCCAGTGATGCCAGAACACCCAAATCCCAACTTTGAAACCTACAACAACAACCATATAAGAATAACACAAATTACTATTATCAAAACAGTGATGAATGATGATGAAGAATAATCACCTCTAAGCCTTGGCTTCCAAGCTTCACTGTAGCAATTTCTCTCATTTTTCTGTTTCTTTCCGAGAGTGTTGATCTCCTTCAAAAATGTGTAGGGTTATTTTATGGGGAAATTTAATCTTGAGAACCGCATGCTTATATTCTATTTCCACTAACATTTTTTATTCATTCATTTTATAAATGAAGTCATGCATGTATATGGGTCTAAACTATTCTAAACTACGCAACTCAAAATATATTATAGAATATCTATCAATGAAGTTCACATTTCAAATTACAAAGGTAACTCACTCTCGAAGTCATCCATGTAAATTTACACGCCAATTAGTTGTGTATCAAGAAACACTAACCCGCTTGCACGATTGTGAATTACATGGAAGATAATCATATTGGATATGTTCCATCACCTATCATGGGGTCAGTTACTCTAATGAGCTTGTTCTTATTCGTTGATGACCTCAATGAAAATATCAATTGCACGGAGTGTATAAGAATACAACCACTCTATAAATAAAGGTATCATTTCTGAGGTATGATTATACAACCAATATACTCACTTCTTACTTTTTAGCACACGGGCTAAAGTAGACATAAGTGTATTTTTGCAACACTACTACATTTTTGGCCTACGGCCACGCTAAAATTTTCCACAGCTCAGAAACTGTGGCTACATATATGATTTGACCATAGTTATCAAAGCGTAGAATTATGTTATAAAATATTGAATTCGGAGTATGAAACTGTGGCCTTTACTTCAATTGCCACCGCTATAGAACTGCGGATATTTTAAGGCACAAAGAAAAACTGCGGCCTTATAATTTTAACTAAAAACTGTAGACCAAGTCCAAAAATTTAATGACCGCCATGTTTTCCCTCTTTTCTTTTCGTTTCCCTATTTCTCTTGTTTTATATTTTATTTTTTTAAGATTAAAAAGAAAAAAAAACTAAAACAAATAAACATAAAAGGGATTAGGGTTAAGTCACCTTTGGGATTCTTCTATTCTCCCTCTCACGATCTCACTCTCTACCATTAGTGCCTCACTCTCTCATGTTTCTCTCTCTCAACTCTCAGCTCAACTCTGGATCGATATCTCTCTCGGCTCTATCTCATGGTCTCTCTGCTACCGATTCTTCACTCCCTTTGCTATCACCGATCCAACTCTCTCTATCATCATCGTTTTGTTTCGAATTCAGTAACAGCAAACATACAAACCTTCAATGTTACCCTTTATCCCAAACAAACCCTAAGCCCCAATTCGTTATTGATTTTCGGTGATTTCAAGAGTATATTTACAAGTGAATCAAAGCAATTGCAAGGAAAATAACAACGGGAATGGAAAGCGGGACCTACAGATGATCTTCTTCAGGTAAGCTTTTTCACTATGCTTGACTTGGATACTTCTTCTTTTGTGATTTAGCTTATGACTACTCTGTGAGTTTTGTTGCTGCGATTCTGGTGTTTATGTTGTGAATGGTTGATGAGTTGAGTGAGGTGAGGTTTATGTAGAGTGGGGTGAGGTTGAGTGTATATTTTGTGACATATGGAGGGTTGTGGTTTTGAGTGTAGTGAAGGTTTTTGTTCGTTTCAGCCCTCTGCTTCAAGCTTCTGTTAAACATTTGAAGTGGATTGGGGTTTCTAATGAGGACTGAGTTTATGAGGGATTGGGAGATTCTGCATGTTTTCTGTGTTTGAAATCTCCATAACTACGTTTTTATGTTTGATTACAGTTATGTTACGGTTTGACAATATGTTCCTTATATTTGTTTGATATTGTAATCTTTTCATTAGGCAGATCTAGGTGCAGATTGGCTCCGGTGTGACAGACGAGAAGATGATTTGAGTAGTCGTCCCGGTTCCATAGTCCATGTATTTTCTTATTCCTTTCATGAGTTTACGATACGTGCTTTGCATTTGGACGTTTTCAGAAATATGCAGCAAATGGTGGTCCATAATTCTTTTTTGTTGTTTTCATATAAGTGCTTAAAATATAAGCTATTTCTATAGCAAAATAAGCTAAAGTCAAGTTATTTTCATATATAATCTATACCCTATTTTCATAAGCTATCTTGGAGAGCTTAGGAACATAAGCTAAAAACAGCTTAGAAAAATGTCATAAGTTGGTTCTATAAGCTCTTACAAAGACACAATATGTCTCACAAATGCTTATGACAGTATATAAGCTCAAATAGGTCAATCCAAACAATAAAATATGATTTATTTTATCATTTCAAGTATATCCTCTCTAGAAGTTTTGCACACAAACAAGAGTACAGTTGTAAATTACTTTCATTAACTTGTGTTTATGCCTAACAGGTCCTAATGTTGTGGAGTTTATCATAAACCATGCTGAAGTTTCAATCGCTTTTATATTATGTTCCATAGTTTAATAATAAACTTTTGACCTGTTATTATGGTTTAATAGTACAACTATCAATTTTTATGTGCTTTCATGAGAAATAAGTTTTTTCAATCGTTAATCTCATGCTAAGTGTAGTTGTTATGTTGGAATTTCTGTGTTCGTGTACTCTACATTCAAGGCAATAGAATGTAAAAATAAAGATACTTGATTGATTCATACCATTGGTTGTGTGTATTCTTCTAGTTTGTAATTTCCTAAGTGGACAAGAAACATAGCTTTTAGTTTTCTTCTTACATAGTTATTTTTTTGTTTATATGGTGCTGCAAGTTATTTTAAAGCTATATCTTTGGGACAGCTTGATGATGTGATAGATCTTGTGGTCCCTAGAGGAAGTAATAAGCTGGTTTCTCAAATCAAGGAGTCAACAAGAATCCCTGTTCTTGGTCATGCTGGTAATATATCGTATATAAAATATAAATTTACTAATTTTACATTTGAACTTTGAATTGATGAGCAGTTCAAACCATATTTATGTATTTTTGATGAGTTCTCTATTTGTGTACGGAATGCATGAGAGGGGCCATGATTATTATAATGGAATTACCAAGGAGCAATTCAAGAAAATGCAGGAATTCATAGCAGGAAGAAGTTCCAAGAAGCAGTCCAAACTATAGGTTTTGTTTTGATGAGTTCATATTGTTTTGTTTTGTTTCTCATTGTTTCTCATTATTTTCACCGCGTCGGAACTCAAACGGCTACTGTGGCTCCCTTCATTTTCAGGGGTATCTCTTTAAAATAACAAGTAGTTACTCTTTCATTTCGCATCACGCCTTGGTTTTCCTATAGTACATGTTAGGATTGATAACTAGGATTAGGGCATTCAATTTTGTACCATCTGGAAATTGGAAGTAGATTTTTGAATCCGTCAAATTGCTAGTGTATATTGTGAGTAAATGTTAAATTAGATGAAAATGTCATTGTGAGAGATCTATGCACTTTTACTAGCAGCAATGCATAATGAGTTGATCTCATATATTTATAAAATTGTTCAAAATACGTAGTTCATATTTATCCAAGTGTTGTGTGACTTCTAAGTTCCTCACTTAAGTATTCTTATATCAGACTATTCCACTAGTAGTAAGTGTCTGTGTTTCTCCTATGTTAACTCTTCATTTATCTTTTAACTCTTCAAGAACTTTTATTCTCATCTGTAAGTGTATTGTCTAGGCTTATTCTCCAAATTATTATATTCTCATCTTATTCTTATCTTACCTGTTAGTTATGGCAATGATGTCTTTATGACATATATGTACACCTATTGCATTGATTTTTGGTTTAGTCAAAAGTCTTGATTGGTGTGAAGATTGATGATGCTGAAGGTGTTGAAGTTCAGATTTTTGAAGATCCTTGGCTGTTTCCAACTTGCTCTGGGCAGAGAAGGTGTTGTCCTTACTGCCATGATGCCCAATGCAAGTAGTATTTTCTGCAGATTTGGTAATGAAGATGATAAGCAAAGATCTGATTGTCTCAAAGTGCAATTTTGCCATTCTGATGGTGACCTTTTTACTCTTCTCTCTGTGTACAAAGAATGGGAGGCTCTGCCTCGGGAGAGGAGGAATAAATGGTGTTGGGAAAACAACATCAATGCTAAATGTATGATAAATGGTGTTAATGTTAGGTATAGTTTGAATTATGTTAGTGAAGTTAGTTTAGAAGTTAAACTGTTATTATAGAACTGTTATGCAGAGTTATGAAGGGAAATTCTAAATTCGGTTAAGACTAAAAAAACAGTTAAAGTTAACCTCTTTTCTTCTTCTTTTGAATATGATTTGTGGGCTGCTGAGTGGTTGTGTACATGGAGTTGATTTTTGTTTGATGTGCATTGTGTTGTTATGGTTGGCTGGATGAATTTTAATGTGCCTTCATTCTGATTTTTTGTCTTAAGCAAGTGTAGGTTCTGACTTTGGTTTATGTTTTTTTCTATCAAGTGCAGGACTGTTGAAGGCTATCTTCTCACTATGAGTATGCTTGAACTTTTTCTTTTGTTGTTTGCAAGAAAATGAGTCTTGGAAGAGAATGCAGTAGCTGCTGAAGAAAAGAAGTGTGATAATAACTGTTTGAGAAGTAATGGTAGATAGCTTAGGGATTTATAATTTGGGAAGTTAGTTTTAGATGCATAGGTTCTGTTATTGTGGATTCAGTTTTCTGTTTGAGAACTACATGTCAGCTAGCTAGGTTAACATGTATTTTCAATCGTTCAACAAAATATTAAAATATTTGTATCATTTGATGCAGCTGGTAATAATTATTCGTTTTTTATTATTAATACATGTGCATTTATAATAAAAAAGGCTTGGTCTATACCAGAAAACCGTGGACTTTACTTTAGGCCACGACCGCATACTCCACAGTTGGATTTCTGTGGCCAAACCGTGGCCTCAGCGTTATGCCACGGTTATTTTGCATATAGTCTCGGTGTCCTGGGCGTGGCAGGAGCCCTTTTTTTCTGTAGTGCAAGGACATCATGTTGAAGTACGGGGATAGTTGTGCGGTTGGTGTTAGTTTGAAATTCAACATTGTTTTGGTTTTCAAGCTATTGAAAATATAAATATGTGTAAGCAACCTCATCCTTTGAACTATCTTTTTGAGGTTGAAATCCGGATTTATCATTTATCATTAATCATTTCTGGTTCTCGTCCGGAAGCTTAACCATTACCAATACCCGTCTGGTCATCTAATCATTTTTAGTTCCCATATGGCTGTTTATCATTTACAGCCCATGTATAGCAATTAAATCATTTTTAGTACTCGTGTGGCAATTTTCATTTCCAGTACTCAGTACTCATCTGGTAGTTTAATTATTCCAGTTCCTGTCTAAAAATGTAATCATATCCAGTTCCCATCTGATAGTTTAATCATATTCATTTCCTGTCTAGCAGTTTAATCAATTCCAATTTCCGTTTGAAAGTTTAATCATATCCAGTTTCCGTCTAGCAGGATAATCATTTCCAATTCTCATCTGGAAGTTTAATCATTTCCAATACTCGTGTGGGTATTTAATCATTTCCAATACTCGTGTGGCTATTTAATCATTTCCAGTACTCGTATGACAATTTAATCAAATCCAATTCCCGTCTGATAATTTAATCAAATTCAATTCCCACCTGGCCATCTAATTATTTCCAATACTCGTCTGACAAGTTCATTTTAAAGTCCAATTCTTGTTTGACAATTTAATCATTTTCAGTACTCCTCTGACAATTTTCATTTCCAGTACTCATCTTGTATTTTAATCATTTATAGTTCTCATCTGGAATCTTAATCATTACCAATACTCGTCTGGTCATCCAATCATTTCTAATTTCCATATGGAAGATTATCATTTACAGTGTCTGTCTGGCAATTAAATCATTTTTAGTACCCGTGTGGCAATTTCCATTTCCAGTACTCATCTGCCAGTTTAATCATTCCAGTTCCCGTCTGAAAATGTAATCATATCTAGTTCTCGTATGATATTAATCATATTCATTTCTTGTCTAGCAGTTTAATCATTTCTAATTCCCGTTTGGAATTTTAATCATATCCAGTTTCCGTCTAGCAGTTTAATCATTTCGAATTCTCGTCTGAAAGTTTAATCATCTACAGTACTCGTGTGGCTATTTAATCATTTGCAATACTCGTGTGGCCATTTAATCATTTCCATTACTTGTCTGACAATTTAATTAAATCCAGTTCCCGTATGATAATTTAATCAAATTCAGTTTCCGTCTAGCCATTTAATCATTTCTTGTACCTGTATGGCCATTTAGTCATGACAATTTAATTAAATCCAGTTCCCGTATGATAATTTAATCAAATTCAGTTTCCGTCTAGCCATTTAATCATTTCTTGTACCTGTATGGCCATTTAGTCATTTTCAGTATATGTATGGCCATTTAGTCATTTCCAGTACTCATTTGGCCATTTAGTCATTTCTAGTACTCGTCTGACCATTCAATCATTTCTAGTACTCGTCTGGCCATTTAATCATTTCTAATACTCGTATGGAAATTTTAATTTTTTAAGTCCATTACCTATTTTCCGATTTAATAATCGGCATTTCAAAGATCAAAATCTCATTTCTCTCATTTGTTATGAGGATTTTCTTAACTCACTACTTTTTTTTTTTTTTTTTTTTTGCATTTGAGGATTGCCAGATGTTACCCTTTCATTTTGAGGATTTACATAACTCACTTGTTTTGAATTTGAGGATTGTCTGATGTCATCTCATTTTATTATGAGGATTTCCAAAAGTCGTCTTTTTTGAATCAGAGGATTGACTGATATTATCTCATTTCGTTTTGAGGATTTCCAGACTCACTTTTTTTGGATCCGAGGATTTCCTGATGTCACCTATTTGTTACGAGGATTTTTGTAAATTCCTTATTGAATCAGAGGATTTCCGGATGCTAACTTATTTTATTTAGAAGATTTCCAAAATTCACCTTTTTTGCATCTGAGGATTGTCAGATGTTACCCTTTTGTTACGAGGATTTTCATAACTCACATTTTTTGCATCTAAGGATTGTCGGATGTTATTCATTGCCTTTCGAGGATTTTCAAAACTCACCTTTGAATTTGAGGATATTCATATGTCATTTATGACATTTCATTTCGTTACGAAGATTTTCGCAACTCTTTTTTGGAATCTGAAAATTTCCGAATGCCATCTCACTTCTATTTGAGGATTGTCAGAACTCACCCTTCTTTTAAAGCATCCCAGGGAAGGTTCTTCCTAATAATTTTATCTTGGAAATCTTCTCAAATAGACATTCTTAAAATTACCTCAGTTTATCCCCATGTTCTACCTTATAACTTTTAGTGTTTTGCCAAGACTCATTTCATTTCATTTTAGTTTCATTTCATTTTAGTTCTATTCGAAGGACAAAATTTGAGTCATTTGCATTTTATTATCTTTCACCATGATTATGTAAAGATTTTTTCATTCATACTCTCTGATCAAATGTAATTAAATAGGGATGACTGTAGTATTCTAATTTTATTGGGCGCTTCCGTTTCACCCGACCATGTTTGCATTTTGCATTTATTATACCAATTTAAAATAGCTTTTCATTGGTTTCACATCTTGCACTTTTTAGAACATTCAATTTTGCACATCACTACATTCATCATTCATCTTCTTATTTTAAAATTTTTATGTGATTTGCATTTCTTTTTTATCACATTTAAAAGTCAAATAATTGTCCATATTTTACAAATTTCAAAGAAAAGCTACAAAATCTCATAATTTACATATTACTTCTTTTCATCATACTATTACATAATCATTACATGACATAATTCTTTCCCACTAACAAAATAACAAAAATCTTTTAATCATAACACATACATAATGTTACCTTGACATCATTCAAAGTCAAAAAGTCTACAAATACATAAAAAAAATAAATACATAAAAAAGTTTAAGGGACTCTTTAAATATTTTAAATTTTATTTTTAACTTTTATTAAAAAATAACATTTTTAAATTTTTATAAAAATTTTATGTATGCAATTTTAGTTAATATTGTTTTTAAAATTTTTGAAAATAGTTTAATTATCCTTAAACTTTTAAATTTTTGAATAATTCTTTTTCATACGTGTTTAGAACACTATAAAATATATTTTTTACTAAATTATAACATTATTTAAAACGATAAGAATTAAATATGAAATTTTAAATTTTAAAAGATGATGATAAAAGTAACGCAAATATCGACTTAGAAATTAAATTTTGAGTTTCTTTTTTGGATGAACTTTTTATAACATTCAAAACATGTCTGTAAAATAATTGTTAAAAAATACACATCAGAGTAACAATAAACAATAAGGATTAAAAATAAGTAGATAATAATTTTGTGGAGACCAACATATGTCATTTTTTTAATAATATTTTTTATAAGAACAAAAAAAATATTAAAAAAAAAACAAAAATGAAAAAGCATGGAAGTTTCAAATATATTTATATGTTTACATCACCATGCAATTACAATCCATGGTAAATCCCACGTGACAAATCATAAGTAAACAATACAAACTTTGTTAACTATTTACAGTCTTTACAAATTCACATACCATCATCAAATTACATGATACATACATACATACATCACAGATTATCCTAACAAATTTTTGCAAACATTCTCTCTTCATATGCTCCCACAGTTTCTCCATCCCTCACTGATAGATAGTATAATTTAGTATTTAAGTTTATTAGTAATTTATATAAGTTCTAGTTTTATTTGTATTGTTATTTATTTGGGCCTTTATTAATATTTGGGCTTTTAGTTTGTTACCCAATAGTAACATTATATATTGTAGTCTCATTGAGACATTAGGGTATCAAAGAAAAGAAATGAAGTTTATTTTATTAGTTAGCCTTTATTGTCTCTTTTATTTCTCTTAGTTTTTTCTTGAGTTGTTAGGGTTCTAAAGTAGCTTCCTAACATTGGTGCTTTCATCCTTGAACTTCAATCCTTCCATGGCAAATCCATACTACCAATCTTTCCCTCCTCCATATGTTAGTGTTCCATCACCATTTTATTATCACAACGTTTCTCCTTATTACTCTACTGTCACAACTATACAACCTACTTCATCTAACCCATATATTTCATACCAACCAGAACCCCAAAATTCCAATTTACAATCAGAAACATTTTACCAAGACTTGGAAACTCTGAAACAATATTTGATTGAAACTCATGAGTTATCAAACAAATATAGAGAAGAGTTGAAAGAACAAATTCAGAAGCTTTCTGATTCATTCAAAAAGTCACAGAATTTTTTGAAAGAAAAATATGCTTTGAAGAAATACTCAGGAAGACTCAAAGAAACGAAAGCAGAACCAAAAGTTGAAGAAATTGATTTCTTACAGAAATCTGTCAAAAATAGAACAACATCGCAATTCTCAAAATCACCATCTCTTACACATTATTCACTGCAAATTCAAGCAATGGAAAAAATTACAATTACAATGGCTACAGATACACCTGCAACAACCAAAAAAGATGGAAGAGGAAAACCAAAAACCAAATCCATTTCAAGATCAACCAAAGCTGGTCTCCAGTTCCCCGTCGGCCGTTTTGCTCGCTTCCTCAAAGCAGGTCGTTACACTCAACACGTCAGTTCTGGTTCACCGGTTTACCTCTCTGCCATTCTGGAACACCTCTGCGCTGAGATTTTGGAACTTACGGGTAACGCTACAAGGGATAACAAAAAATTATCAGATCCGAAACGACCATACAAAAAATTACAGGATCAACAACTGTTGCCGGCGAAATCAACTGATGTGAAGCGGCCACCGATGAAACCACCTGATTTTACGATGAACACGCGTGAAAGCTTCGATTTTGTATTCATGCTTTCGAATCCAGAACAACATCACACTTTCATTTTTGATCCCGGTGGTAAGAAATCCTTTTTTTTTTCAGCGTCCATTTAAATTAGCAGAGCCGCGTCACCTCTGCAAGTTTCATGGAAAGAGGAATGTTAGGTCAAAGCAAACTTGAGTTTTGTGGATTGGGCTTTTCAAACGGGTCATTTAGCCCAATAGAAAAGAAAAAAAAAAGTAGAATGAATTCCAGCAACCTCACGTGATTACCGACTTTCACTTATCCAAATCACCTACTTTCATGGTTTCTTCTTTCGTGTGGCACTGGCAGCACTTCTAAATTTTCACTATTCTTTTAACCTTCACGTGACTCCTTTCATTCACTACATCATTCATCCTCATTCATTTAATTCATTTTGAATTAAATGTTTCATTTAAAGAATTTAACTTTTTTCATTAAAGGTGCACACCATGCCTCCCAACTTGGTCACGTGTAGCCTCACTTAAAAAAAATTGAGTTCATTTGAAACTTTAATTTTATTAGAACCTTGAGGACAAGGTTCAAGTGGACCCCGCGGTAATGATAGATAGTATAATTTAGTATTTAAGTTTATTAGTAATTTATATAAGTTCTAGTTTTATTTGTATTGTCATTTATTTGGGCCTTTATTAATATTTGGGCTTTTAGTTTGTTACCCAATAGTAACATTATATATTGTAGTCTCATTGAGACATTAGGGTATCAAAGAAAAGAAATGAAATTTATTTTATTAGTTAGCCTTTATTGTCTCTTTTATTTCTCTTAATTTTTTCTTGAGTTGTTAGGGTTCTAAAGTAGCTTCCTAACACTCACACATTCCTCACCATTTTTTCTTCCCTCCTAAATCTATAACAAACTTTCACATAAAGAATTCACACACTCACCCCAAATTCTACCCTAATTTAAATACTATAAATAGACGGAGTAGATAGAGTAAAAATTAGTAGCAATTAGAAAAAGAATACCAAAACTCTGCTCAAACTTCACCAATCCAAAACCACTGCGTCTCCCCGACCCTGCTCGCGTGTACCACCGTTTGAATCCGTCTTTGTTTCCTTAACCTTCGCTGTTTTGTAAATCAGGGGAGGGATCCTGTACAGGATCCTCCATTATGTTTACCGTGGGCGTTTGCTGATAACTGTTGGATTCTCATCAAATGGCTCAAATCACGAGATATCATCGCATCATTAGAACAGATCAGGAGCGTCTGATCCTCACCTTACTTCTAGAATACATTTCGTTTTTGGTTGATTGAAAAAACAGTGGTCTATGTAAAGCATTGAAACCTATATCATAGAGAAAAGAAACACAAAATGGGAGATATTCCTAGAGTGAAGCTTGGTAGCCAAGGCCTAGAGGCAAGTAGTAGTAATATATATATCCTTCATTCAAGTTATCATCATAATAACAATCATTGATGTGTGTTATATACTCTATGATTGTTGTTGTAGGTTTCAAAGTTGGGGTTTGGGTGCTCTGGCATCACCAGAAAATATTCCGCCCATGTTCCAGAAGAAGTTGCCATCTCTTTGATCAAATATGCCTTTAACAAAGGAATCACCTTCTTTGATACAGCAAATGTTTATGGATCCCATGGAACCAACGAAATCATTCTCGGAAAGGTTCATTCATAAACTCCTACTTTAAGTCAACGCTTCTAATATTAACTATCTCTTCTCTCTTTGCGTTTTTTTTTTGGGGTCAAGACTTTCTTTGCCAACTATGTTTGTTTCATGGCATTTGAACTATCAGTCATTGAAGGACTTACCTCGCGAAGAAATTCAGATTGCGACCAAGTTTGGAATAGTGAAAATGGAACCAGACAATATCATAGTAAATGGTACACCAGAATATGTTCGATCATGTTGTGAAGCTAGTCTCCGACGCCTTGGAGTAGATTACATTGATCTCTATTATCAACATCGTGTTGACACTTCAATACCGATTGAGGATACTGTAAGTAATGTGTAGTGTGCAAGTATTTGCATCATTGATTTGTTTAATGTATTTGATTTTGTTTGAATCATAGATGAAAGAGCTTAAAAAGTTGGTGGAAGAAGGAAAGATAAAGTACATAGGATTATCTGAAGCCAGCCATGACACAATTAGGAGGGCACATGTTATTCATCCTATTACTGCTGTTCAAATGGAGTGGTCCCTTTGGACTCGCGAAATCGAGCAGGATATTATTCCACTTTGCAGGTACTTGTTTTGACTTTTGATTAAAAAGTTTCACACTGCGTAACAAAGACATCTCTGAAAAAAGACGTGTTAATGTCCGTGTTCATAGGTGTCAGTCAAATCCTTATTTAATGCCTTTTCATATATTAAACATACGATGACTCTAGCAACAACAATTTCAGGGAACTTGGAATTGGAATAGTACCATACAGCCCTCTAGGCCGCGGATTTTTCGCTGGCAAGGCTGTCCCTGAAAGCATACCTACAGATAGTAGCTTTCTGGTATGGATTTGATTCTTTTGTGTTTTTTATGATATCATTTGTTGGCTTTAATCAATGTTCACCATTCACCAACATCTTTTTTTCACCAGTTTTCAAATCCAAGGTTACAAGAAGAGAATCTTGACAAGAACAAGATCTTATATTCTAGGATACAAAAATTGGCAGAGAAGCATAAATGTACAACTTCACAACTTGCTCTTTCATGGATTCTTCATCAAGGAGACTTTGTGGTACCCATACCTGGTTAGTGGTATTCCATTTTGCACACTGATATGCACTTTGATGACCCTACACAAATTGCATACAATATATGACATTGTTACCATTTTTGCAACCTATCATGTGAATTGTAGGAACAACGAAGACAAAGAATGTTGATGATAATGTAGGTTCCTTTGAAGTGAAGTTCAGCAAGGATGAGTTGAAGGAGATTACAGATGCAATACCAATATCTGAGGTGGCAGGGTATAGAATTGCTGATATTTTTGTTAAATGCTCATGGAAGTTTGCTAATACTCCACCAAAAGCATAGCTAAATGATACATGTTATATATCTTTTAGCTAATACTTTTTGTTAAGAGATTTGCTATTCTTACACCACATTATATTGTGATTTTGTGAGTTTTAGAAAGGTGATGAAATTTTGGTGATATTGCCATTTAACTTTAAATGAAATTTGAAAAAAGCTTTTTGTTTTTACTGATGATGCAAGCGTGCCTGCTGAATCATGTATGGGGTCCCATAACCTCTCTTGGCTTCAAGAGGAATAAGATCCATTCCATTTCTTATTCTCCAAATGGAATGGATCCTTACTCGCTTCAAAACTATCTTCCCAAAATGACTTGGACTTGGATAAATAATAGCTTGACTTTTTCAATCTTAGCTTGAAACTCAATGGACCTCTCCTTCTTTAAATTGCACCTAAAATAAAATTAAAATAAAAGACAAAAGCAATACAAATAATCGATTTTCAATTTTTAATAAAAATTCAATCTAAACTTATAAATTGAATTAATATTAAAATTCATAAAGGATTAATAACAAATGAACAGAAAATACTATTAATAAAAAAATGGAGCGAAATTCGCAAAAAAAAAAACATGTTTTAGTGTTGGAATTGGTTGATTGGTTTTAGGAAGGGGGTGAGGAGTTGGAATTGGAAATGGGGGAAGGTGGCTGATGATTAAAGTCTGAATGGTAATCAAGAAAAAAATATGGTGTGGGTGAGTATAAAGGTAAGGTGATTGTATAAGGTTAGGATTAAGAATGTGTATAAGGGAATATGTGCTAATAGAAGAATGTATCCCTAGAGAATAGAGTAATGCTCATATCAAATAATACGTGGCCTTTACACCATGTTTAATGCCTAAATAAATGCATTTACGAGATCTAGATTCCAGTTTGGTTCTGTTACATTTAGAATTACAAACAAACACTAAACAACCAAAAGTTTTAATCTCAAAATAACCAAGTGAGGCATGATAAAATAAAGTAAATGGGGATTTGAAGTTTAAATTTTTTATGGGTAAACGATTGATGATAAAAACAACATAAGATAAAACGTGACACCAAACAATTTTGGGGAGTTATAATTGACAAAGGAGGACGTGAGTAACACCTAAAAGATATTGGTGCTTCCTTTTAACCAAGCCATTTTGTTAGAGAGTGTCAATACAAGAGGTCTGATGATGTATCCCATGAGTGGAGTAAAATATTTTAAGAGTAAAGTCGGACCATTATTAGACTTGATGGTATTAATTGTAGTGTTAAACCGAGTTTTAATATTTTGGACAAAATATTGAATTAATGTTGATTTCTCGTATTTAAGCTTCATTAAAAATTCAACAAAAATGATTGTAGTTAAAGATTATTTAGGGCCTAACCAATCGTTAGTTGGTCCAGTGGTGATTGGCGCTGGACTTGGTAGGGAGAATCACGGTTCGATCCCCCGCAACTGCGATCGGGAGGGGGCTTGACTCACTTGATGCCAGAGCTGTTCCCCCGAACCGGACTAAACCGGTGGTTATAAACCAAAAAAAAAAGATTATTTAGGGCCTAAGATTAAAAGGGGTTGAAAAGGGGACCCAAATATCCATGTGGATAAGGTCAAAAGGATGCAAAGAAATAATATTATTGTCTGGAAAGGGAATTATTTTATGTTTAGCATAAAGGCAAGTGTCATACCCCAATTTTTGACCTAAGATACCACCTCATGTCATAGCATATGCATCATTTGCATCACTAACAAATTGCATAGCTTGTGTTTGCTACTTGTGCTCAGCATGGTTTAATCAAGAAATCACTCATCAGTACAAGCAACAATCAATTAGGGTTTTGTTCTCCCTTCATATCAAATGAACCATCTTCATCAACAATCAACATTTGGTCCTCAAAGATTCATTTCAACAAGCTCAAAGGCTCTGAATCAACCAGATTAGGATTTTGACTGAAGACAACATACTCCTGACTTTTGCTCAGGATTTGACCTAATGACTTGGGACATGACCTCAAGACCCCAAGTACATCATTTTGACCTAATCTATTGGCTCAAGACATCTCCTACACAAGGATTGATCAACAGTGAAATTTCAAAAACATTAGACTAGGGTTTTGAACTATCAGGGACTGAAATCAGGGATCACATTTGGGAAACCCTAAAAAGCTCCAGGGAATCACTCAAAGGTTTCAATCATCTTCAAATAATCCCTATGATAATATCCAATGGAAATTGTACTTCAATTAAAGATCCACAGTCATTAAATTCATCTGGTCGACAATTAGGGTTTTTGACCAAATTCACCTGAAACACTGACTTTTTAATCAGGACATGGTGCCACAACTTAAACTATGGCTCAAGGTCCTCCAATAATTCAATATAATCCATTCATACCATCCATTTGGTGAGGATAGCTTGATTCATCTGAAATCTCCAGAAACGCGATTCGCCAGAAAAAGTCAACTATACAAGAACACCATTGACTTTTTGGAAATTTTGGTCAACCATGACTTTTGAAGTTTTAAATCATCAATATATGATATTTTAAGTCATTTGATCAAGGAAAATCAAGAAAATCAATCAAGAATCAAAAAGTCAAAAGTTTGACTTTTCATACTTCGAAAAATTTCTAAGTGTTTTCAATGGTTTTTTTACCAAACTTTGGAAGGGAATATCTCAAAATTTAACCTACCAACTGAAAAAAACTTCCAACATGAAAGTTGTAGATTTTGATCCAATGAGCAACTTTGTCACATATAATACTTTTCAATAAGATCAACCATTTAAGAGATATGGAGCTTCAAAGTTGGAATCTTTTGAAAAATTCACTTAAAACCTCATTTTCTTCAAAGTTCATGGATTTTTTTCACCCATTTCCTTAAAGGTCTTGAAGAAACTTTCAACTAGGGTTTTTAAGTACATAACAAGAGCTTTCCAAAATGTCCAAGAGCATGAAAAAATATGGAGCATAGCTATGGTTTTGAATTTTGCCATTAAGTGATCATTTCACTTGAAATTTCAAGTCATTTTTCACAAAGTTATGAACTATTTTACCTTATGATGTGATCAGTGGTTTTCACACATATATTTTCCGTTGTTTTTAAGTATTTTTAAGTTAAGTTATTGAGTGTTTTATTTCTTTATTCGTCATTTTATGCTTTGGTTATATGTTTTAATGTTTTCAGGTTCATATGGAGAAATCGGAGTAAATCAGTGCGAAACTCGGAGTTTTGAGGAAGTTCAGAAAACATGCTACAGGATGCCTGACACGGGTGGCCGTGTTGCACAACACGGGCCGTGTCAAGAAGAGGTTGCAAGAAGAATGGAAAGACAGTGAAGCAACATGGGTGCCCGTGTTGCACAACACGGCCCGTGTTGCACATCCTGGGACTCAACATCAAAAATAAATATGACAGGGGACCAACACGGGTGCCCGTGTTGCTCAACACGGCCCGTGTTGGGTTTGACGCTGATTTCAGTGATTTTTGTGATTTTGTTCAGTGGTTTGCCTGCGAGGGTGTTTTTGGGATTTCCAACCAACTTAAGTGAGTCTGCACTATTTAGGAGAGTTTTCAAGATGAATTAGGGATCTTTTTGCCACACGAAGAATTGGAGGATTGAGAGAAGAAGCCTATGCAATTGGAGAAGAACAGAGAACTCTCATGAGCGGAAGCCATTGAAGATCAAAGTTCATCATCTCTATTGTAATGTCTTTATTTGCTATCTTTGTAATTTCTTTGGATGATATGAGTAGCTAAACCCCCCAATGCTAGGGGGGTGTCCCTGATTAACATTTGTGATGATTTTGAATTCCGAATTTCAATAACATATTTCTCTTTTACATTCAATTTAATGGTATAAGGTTTTTAATGCTTTCCTCGTCGGACCAACTGGATTGATTTATGACTGACAATTAGGATTGACCTCCATTGTTAGGGTTTTTATACCATTATATTATAGTAGATATCACCTAGGACTAGGGATACCCTATAGTAACCAGATTGTTCTTGATTATAATAATACTTGATTTGATCACTAATTTCGAAGGACTTTGGGATTAGGATTTCACTGTTCAAAGGTTTGCCCACTAAGGACTTAGGAGCAAATACCCTTAAGAACCGGTAATTGATAAGTTTAATTTTGTTAATGAAACAAGGGTTCAGAATTGTTACATGTTAATGCACACACCTACCCTGGCATGTTACTCATATTTGGCCAAATCAACCTTTTTAAGTTTATTTGCAATTTAATTCCTAATCATAAAAACCAAAACCCCCAAGGCTTTTTGTTTAATTGAATTCCTACTAACTCTATAATATCACGCAGTCCTTGAGATCGATATTCGGGGAATTTTCCCTTTATTACTACAGAGGCAAAATAGTACACTTGCTATTTTACCGATCAAGTTTTTGGCGACGTTGCCGGGGACTGCCGAAAATTATAGAGTTTTTAGAGTTATTTCAATTAGAATTTTGTTGCTCTGCGACTAAAATTTTACTTTCTGAAAAAAAAATTATTATTTTATTTTTGTTCAATTCTAACTAATCTGCTCTAATCCTTGTATGCGAGGAAAGTCCTCAGCTGATTTATCTTTTGACGCAGAACCTGAAAGATCTTTGCACGCTAGGCTTAGAAAAGCTAAACAAGCAAGACTGACAGAGTCAACCATAGAACTCGTAATTCAAGAACCAGAAAAAGAGGAAGAAGCTTCAGATCATTCTGGTCATTCAAATACAGGGTCAAAATCAGATACAGAGACAGTTATGGGGGAACCTCAAGAAAGGCTCCTCGGAGACTATGGTGTTGTGAATACACCGGGTGGGAGACTAACAATTGTCAACCAACCGGTGAATGTTCCTAATTTTCAATTGCATCCAAGCACCATCACTCAGCTCGAAAGAAAGCCTTTCACCGGAAAGGTTAATGAAGATGCAAACAAGCACTTGCAAAGATTTTTGACCATGAGCACCACTCTGAAAATTGATGGTCATACTGAAGAAGCCAAGAAGCTAAGGATGTTTCCTTTCACCTTAGCCGAAGAGGCAGAAGAGTGGTTCTATTCCCTCCCAGCGGGCAGTATCACATCGTGGGAAGCGATGGAAAAGGCCTTCTTGAATGAGTATTTTCCAGCGTCAGTCTTTCTACGAAAAAGGTATGAAATTCTGAACTTTAAGCAGAAAGAGGGTGAACCTTTGGGAGATGCCTACAAAAGATTCAAGAGGATCCTCGTAGCATGCCCAACTCATAACATGGATCATACTGAACAAATGCAAGTGTTTGTTAATGAGCTCAAAATAAAGACAAAGCAGTTGATCGATACTGCAGCCGGTGGCTCAACTAATTTCTCAACAGCCACTGGTATTAAGAAGATCATTGAAGCGATAGCTGCAAATGAGCATCTAGAGTTGTATGACAGGTGTACTAACAAACCGGAGGGAATAATTGATCTGAAGTTGGAGACTTCTAAAATTCGGGTTGAAGATGCGATAGCTGCAGAAGTTGAAAAGAAATTGAAGGCTATGAATATAGGTACACAACAAGTTGCTCAAGTTCAACAAGCTCAACCTGTCAGCTGTGAAATTTGTAATGGCCCTCACCAAACTGTATACTATGTTGCTACTCCCAAGCAGATTGAAGAAATCAAATTCCTGAGGCAAAACAATCCGTATTCTAACACCTATAATCCAGGGTGGAAGCATCATCCAAATTTTGCTTGGAAAGATCAACAACAACAAGGCACCCAGAAGGCAGAGTGGGAAGTGGCAATTGAAAGATTGGCTGGGCAGTGCTCTCAGTTCCAAGAAGAAATAAGAAATAACCACAGAAACACCACCGCCTCAATTAAAAATCTGGAAGTCCAAATGGGACAAATAGCACAACACCTCACTCTACAGGCACAAGGTACCTTTCCGAGCTCAACTATGAAAAATCCGAAAGACCAAGAGAAAATAAATGCTATCACAACAAGAAGTCAGAAAGCTGCAGATTTTGAAAAAGAAGAGGAAATAGATGACAACTTGGTCATTGAGGTAGATTTGGAAATAAGAGAGAATCCAAAAGAGCCTGAAGTTGTGGTACCAGTGGTTAAGCCACTTGAAGAAAAAAATAAGAAAGATTCTAAACCGGTGATAAAGCTACATTTCCCTTCCAGAGTGACAAAGAAAGATTCAAAAGAGAAAGACTTTGAGAAGTTTGCTGCCTTGTTTAAAAAGTTAGAAGTTAATCTCCCCTTCTTTGAAGCACTTGAGCACATGCCGGTGTATAATAAATTTATGAAGGAGGTGATTGCTAAAAAGAGAATCGTGGGAGGAGAACCAGAAATTGAAACTGAAAAGTGTGGTATAGTCTCGCCAGCAAGGAATATCCCCATCAAAAAGAAAGATCCTGGAGCAGTGGCGATACCATGCACCATCAAGAACAAAATGTTTAAAAAGGTACTCATTGATTCTGGTTATAGTGTGAGTTTAATGCCGCTATCTATCTTCAAAAAGCTTGAATTGGGAAAGATAAGCGAAAGTGAGACAAAATTAAAGTTCGCTGATCATACCATCAAGAAATCATATGGGGTAGCTGAAGATGTACTGGTGGAGGTTGATAAGTTTGTATTCCCCGTTGACTTCCACATCATGGACATTCCTGAAGATGAAGAAACTCCTATCCTTCTTGGGAGACCATTTTTGTTAACAAGTCGTTGCAACTTTGACATTGAGAAAGGGACACTAACAGTGAAATCATTTGATGAAGAAGTAACCTTGAAGATGTTAGAAGTCAAGAAACAAAGTGCAGGTGTACATGATCAAGCTTCTGTTGGTATGATCGAAAGTGAGGGAGAAGGCAAAAGACCAAAACATCTCCAAGAAAAAGTTTCAAGCATAGCCTCTCGATGGAACCAAATTATGTAGCTATCAAAAATCCTAAGAAGGCTAAGGAAGTCAAGAAGAAGGTGGAAAAGAAAGAGAAAGGTAAGTAGAAGAATGTGGGAAGTGAGTTGAAGATAAAAGTTGTCCATGCTTTTCATCTTCATGAGTACGTGGTTGCGGACGTGACAAGCAACAAGGTGTGGAAAAGGAAATACCCTCCATAATAAAGGGTAATGGACCGTCGAGCCATGCGACGTTAAACGAAGCGCTTCGTGGGAGGCAACCCACAGTTTTAATAATTAATTTCTCTGCTTGTTTATTTTATTTTCAGGAAATAAAAGAGGACGTCTCTAGTGAAAGCTCGGAAGTGATCATTGGAGTGCAATACCCTCTGTGAGTCATCTCTCTCGAACTCGTTCTGAAACATTGAGGCCAATGTTTAGTTCAAGTTTGGGGGAGGCTCGTCTCTTCGCATTTTATTTTTGTTATTTTTATGTTATTGGTATGATGTGAAACCATAAAGTGAATTTGGCCAAAAGTTTAACCGAAATTTTAATTTTTGTTGAAGAGTTTTGATCTTAAAGAGCGATCGGGAAAAGTATATAGAGATGAAGCAAGGATTGTTTGAGGACAGAAAGTTCGGAAATAATGTGACAAGAAGAGGTTTGTTTAAACAACCTTGGTTTCCTAAAAGAGATACGAGTCTAACGTGTAGATTTGCACCATAGTACTTGTCTCCTGAGAAGTACTTCTCGAGTAGTTTATCGATACAGTCTGGCAGAATTCAGATTCACTTGCATGACGACTGGTTGAGAAAAAAAAAGAGATATAAAGTTGGCACCAAATGATGAAAAGACGGTAAAAGGCAATCGGCTCGCTAAGTTGGGTAACCCTCACTCGGTTATTCAGCCCAAAGGAGATTGATCCCCAAACGTCGTCCAAAAGGACAATATATAACTGCAAAGTTTGAAAATTTCATCGGTAATAAAAAGTAGCCAATGCTGCTAGTTTGGTGCCAGGAAAAGAAAATAAGAAGTCTTGATTCGTCTCATGCAGGTGATGATTATTATAAGAAATGTAGTACCTTAATATGATTGTCCGAATGAAAGAGGAGGAAAATCGGAAAGAGACTTAAGTGCAAAGCATAGTTGGAGAGGTATCCGAAACGGGAGATTGAGGTTTAAAGTGGTAACAGAAACTCGTCGCGTCATGTGAATGCCGAACCAACTGTTTCTTGATCAATACAGTCAGATATCTCACGTATGAACACCGTGTGATTTGAAGGTCATTAACTTTTGTAATTGTCGCTTGAGGTCAAGCAACGGTTTAAGTTTGGGGGAGTTTGATCAGTGGTTTTCACACATATATTTTCCGCTGTTTTTAAGTATTTTTAAGTTAAGTTATTGAGTGTTTTATTTATTTATTCGTCATTTTATGCTTTGGTTATATGTTTTAATGTTTTCACGTTCATATGGATAAATCGGAGTAAATTAGTGCGAAACTCGGAGTTTTGAGGAAGTTCAGAAAATATGCTACAAGAGGCCTGACACGGGTGGCCGTGTTGCACAACACGGGCCGTGTCAGGAAGAGGGCGCAAGAAGAATGGAAAGACAGTGAAGCAACACGGGTGCCCGTGTTTCACAACACGGCCCGTGTTGCACATCCTGGGACTCAACAGCAAAAATAAATATGACAGGGGACCAAAACGGGTGCCCGTGTTGCTCAACACGGCCCGTGTTGGGTTTGACGCTGATTTCAGTGATTTTTGTGATTCTGTTCAGTGGTTTGCCCGCGAGGGTGTTTTTGGGATTTCCAACCAACTTAAGTGAGTCTGCACTATTTAGGAGAGTTTTCAAGATGAATTAGGGATCTTTTTGCCATACGAAGAATTGGAGGATTGAGAGAAGAAGCCTATGCAATTGGAGAAGAACAAAGAACTCTCATGAGCGGAAGCCATTGAAGATCAAAGTTCATCATCTCTATTGTAATGTCTTTATTTGCTATCTTTGTAATTTCTTTGGATGATATGAGTAGATAAACCCCCCAATGCTAGGGGGTGTCCCTGATTAACATTTGTGATGATTTTGAATTCCGAATTTCAATAACATATTTCTCTTTTACATTCAATTTAATGGTATAAGGTTTTTATTGCTTTCCTCGTCGGACCAACTGGATTGATTTATGACTGACAATTAGGATTGACCTTCATTGTTAGGGTTTTTATACCATTATATTATAGTAGATATCACCTAGGACTAGGGATACCCTATAGTAACCGGATTGTTCTTGATTATAATAATACTTGATTTGATCACTAATTTCGAAGGACTTTGGGATTAAGATTTCAATGTTCAAAGGTTTGTCCACTAAGGAATTAGGAGCAAATACCCTTAAGAACCGGTAATTGATAAGTTTAATTTTGTTAATGAAACAAGGGTTAAGAATTGTTACATGTTAATGCACACACCTACCCTGGCACGTTACTCATATTTGGCCAAATCAACCTTTTTAAGTTTATTTGCAATTTAATTCGTAATCATAAAAACCAAAACCCCCAAGGCTTTTTGTTTAATTGAATTTCTACTAACTCTATAATATCACGCAGTCCTTGAGATCGATATTCGGGGAATTTTCCCTTTATTACTACAGAGGGCGAAATAGTACACTTGCTATTTTACCGATCATGATGCAAGCAATGACATAAACAAGCATTAATTGGAAGATATTTCTGGTTTGTGATCAAATTGGAAAGAGATAAGAAGCATAGAAGATTTTAACCATCGTTAGTCTTTTTAACCATTTGCATTTAATGTGAAAGATTCCATTTTATCTCTTAATGCCAAATCACCAAAGCTATCTCAACTTGCCAAGGCTTGTATTCAGAATTCATGGCCTATAAATAGAGGTCCAAATCTCATTCGTTTTCACACCAAAACCTTTCAAAGAATTGGTTTTCTCTTTCTTTCTTAAGTTGTAAGTTTCATGAGTTTTCAAAGAGGGAGAAATACCAATTTTCAAACCTTTGAAGTTCTAAGCAAAGTGATGCTTCTAACACTTCCTAAACATTATATGGAAGTTGTTTGAACCATTCACACCTCTCAAAAACACCCAAAACACAAAATCACCATTCAACCTCCATATATGCACAAAGTGAGCCAAAACTTGCCAAAACAAAATCCACTCGTGCATCCTTCAAATTTCCACTTCCATCACCTCATATACATCATATATAACTCATCCAAACCATAAAATTGAAACTTGTATCGTGCCAATCAAGCTCTCTCATTCAAAAACCAGACAACTGCAAGTTGGTTTGTGTGGAACAATTCAGGAGCTTTCAAAGCAAGTTAAGGGTTGGAATACAGTCAAGGACACTCAAGGAAGCTCATAGGATCATCAAATCGCATCTGGAAACACTCCAGGCAAGAATTCAATTTCCAGTTTTATGAACTTTTAAGAGGTAAGCCTTGAAACTCAAACTCTTATTATCATGCATCATAAATGAAAAGTTGGTTTGCTATCATGTTTCTGCATATATGAGGATCATTAACCCTCAATCAATTGGTTGATTTGATGCACATACACGATTTCACATTGATTTGTTAGAATTAGGGTTCTTCGTGTTCATCCAGAAATTATTTGTCTTACACTAAAAATAAATGAAATTAAAGAACCTCATCATGTTCGTGAGCTTAAAATGACCAAATTCAATGTTTGGATCATCCATTTTCATTAAGAATTGAAAGAGATGCGAATTGATGAAGATTGGATGAAGAAGATGAACACTGCGCGCGTTTTTTTTTGTTTTTGCAAATTCAAATTCTTGATTTAAAATACAACCAAATGAACGCGTGTGAGTAACAAGCCACAAGCGTGGCACAATTGGTTGTTGTTTTGGTTGGTAAACATGAGTGCGTGGGTTCAACACCCTTAGGGACCAAAACATTATTTTTTTTAACACTTGTTTTTCTTCATTTTTTACACAACTTCTTCAATTATTTTAACCAATCAAAACTCATCATTTTAACTTTATTTTTTGCACACTTAACATTTAATATGTCTATTTTATGATCATGCAAAGAAATCCCAAAAAATATATTATTTTTGATTTAATTGAAAATAAGTCATTTTTATGACTTTTAAAACCATTTCTTTTGGTTTTCTTTTCAAAAACTCTTGATTAAATCATTTTGATTAATCAAGGCATATCAAAAACATCTTGGGCATCCCTTAAGGTGTAAGCCCCAAACCTCTTTGTAAATATTTTTTTCATTTATTTACATAACTTTAATCAAAAACAAATCTTTTTTTAAAAACCTTTTTCTAGGGTTTTCTCTTTCAAAAAACTCTTGGTTAAATCTTTTATGATTGATAAAGTCATTTTCAAAACAATTTGGGCTTCTCCTTATGAGTTGTAAGTCCCATCCCTTTTTCTTTGTACAGTTTTTCTTTAAACTAAAAACTTCTGTCAAAAAATTCAAACTGTTTTAAAACAAACGATCAAAGTTTTTCAAAACAATAAACCATTTCTTTTTGGTTTTCTTTTAAAAAAAACTCTTGATTAAATCTTTTTGAATGGTCAAATCATTTTCAAAACCATGGGCCTCTCTTATGAGTTGTAAGTCCCATTCTTCTTTTTCTTTTGTACATATCTTCTTAAATGTTTTTGTACATAACTTATGAAAAAACTTTTGTTTTAAATCAAAACCTTTTCAAAGAAAAAACACTTGGGCATCCCTTATGGTATAAGTCTCATTCCTTTGTATAAATTTAGGTTTTTCATTGTATATACACCTATCATTTTATACCGCGATCAATTTGATTTAAACCCTCGAATAACAAGATCAAAAATTAGGGTTTTCTTCAAAATCTTTGTGGGCCTCCTTTAAGGTATAAGTCCCAAGCCATTTTGTAAATATATATTTACATAGTCATGAATAAACTCAGTGGTCCTCTCCCCGAGTATAAGTCCCGAGCCCTGTGTATATAAACGGATCATCCTTACAGGTATATTTCCTTCATAAACTCCATTGTATACACACACCTTGTCATATAAAACTGTTCATACTTGCTCATATTTGTTCATGTACTTGTTAATATTTGTTCGTACTTGTTCATATTTGTGATCATGTTATATATACTTGTTCAACTTAGTACAACAATAGGTTCCCCATAGCCTCCTATTGGGCTTCGTGCAAAGAATCTCCCTAGTTTATGTTAGGACACAGAGTATGGTTTCCCGGTGAAATCGCTCTAAGAACTCAAACCAACTATACCATGCCTCCTCTTGGGCTTTGTACAAACGACTTGTCCCTCCTATAGCCTCCTCTTGGGCTTACAATGCAAGGACCCTCGATTGTCCCTCCCATAGCCTCCTCTTGGGCTTACAATGCAAGGACCCTCGGATAGCCTCCTCTTGGGCTTCGTACAAGGACCCACAGACTTCTTATAAGCATCACCATAATCCAAAAACAAATACCCTAGGAGATTAGACATTTATCATCTCTATGATAGTAGTATCTAATCTATATCATCACAATCAATTAATTAAACTTCTTTTGCCACAAGGCTGGCTAATCAATTAAACCTTTTGCCACAAGGCTGGCTGATTAATCAAAGTTTTTGCCACAAGGCTGGCTTCGTCGAAACTTTTTCCACAAGGCTGGCTGATTAATCAAAACTTTTTGTCACAAGGCTGACTTATCAAAAGTTTTTGCCAGAAGGCTGGCTAATCAAACTTGTTTTTGCCACAAGGCTGGCTAAACAAAAACATCTTTATCATTCTAAGAACCATAAGTGGCACATCCCAGGTCTTATAATGAAAAGATTTCAAACAAAAATCAAACAGATGTATGTGATGATATAGATTAGATACATCGAGCATTAAGATGACATTTGTCTCTTATCCTTTGCTTCCACTAGCATAAGTGGGAACTACGATTGCTCTGACTTTCTCAACATCCCTTTGAGAATACGTAGGCACAAGGTCATATCCTTGGCGAGCAAAACTTCTATCTCCCTCAAACCACCCAAACCTTAGCACCCGTAGACCTCGAGCTACAGATGCTCTAATTCCCTCTAAGGGATATGTATACAGATGATTGCAATGATCTTTGCGAGCATAATCAAACAAACACCTTAGGTCCCACCTATCTTACAAGAAATCCCAATAACATAAAATGAAACAAACATAACAAAGAAGCCTATAGAGTACTATAGATACATAGGGTGCTAATACCTTCCATTCGTATAACCAACCCTCTTACCCGGAATCTCTCCCCCTTTTTTGCATTGATTTTAATTTTTATTATTTGCTTTGCATTTCTTTTAAGGTTTGTGAAACTTTTTTTCCTTTTCCTACTTTGGAAACAATAAAAAGTTTGGTCGTGACAAAAACAAAAAAAATCATTTTCTTGAGCATCGAGCCCAGAGAAGGCATCCGGTGTCTCATACCGATTTTTCCCTGCGACAGAAAAATGGCGACTTCACTGGGGACAATCTTTTTATTGTTTCCAAAGAAAGGGTTGATTCTAATTTTTATGTTTGTTATTTCATTCTTGATACATGTCTGGTTCTGTTACAAGTGATACATTATGGACAAATCCTAACCCAGATTAAGTACACATAAGAATTAGGTGGAAGGTATAGTCATGTATGGCATACAAGGAGTTCTGTCCTTAAAAAGCTGGCATGAGAATCCTTCCGCTTAGTGGAGGTTCCTTGTTGGTAGTATATGTTTAGCAAGTTCAATTGCGAAGACATTATTTCTTTCATTGAACTCTAGAAGCTGAGTTGGCCGTAGAACCCATAACCCATCTTGGCCTTATTAGGTTGTGGCGTAGAAACTATTCAGGTGAAGACTTGGATTAGTTGTCATGCGGAGAGCCACACTCAGACGAGTTTTTATTGAGAATATTGCTAGCTCACAAGTTTAGTTGTGCAAGCCGGTAATATCCGAAAGAAAAATGTAGACTCTGACGTATCAGTAGAACATGTTGTGCAGGTGATTAAACCCTAGTACTATCCCATGTTTGGTTCTCTGACCTCATGCTCATGACGCTGAACCTTTGAACCTATGTGTACCATGTTTGCACTACCGTGTTTGCATTATCATGTTTGCCTTACCATGTTGGTATATGTGGCATTCATGCATCCATGCATTCATACATTCATTGAAAATCCATCTTTTCAAAAAAAAAAAACATGATTTTTTCCAAAAAATTTTAGAAAATTTTCTTTGCAAATATTATAGGATTAAGTTATGGAGTGGGTAAAAAGGCATATCAAAAAGTACGGTTTCAAAGCGCCTAATGTGGAAAGACTGAAAGAGTTAGCATCTTTTGTACAAGATCCTTCCGATTTTAGGAAAAGCCATGGAAAGCTTTTGCCTATCTTGAACACTCATGTTGATGAAGGACTTCTCAAAACTCTGGTTCAGTTCTATGATCCCGTCTACCGGTGTTTCACCTTTCCAGACTACCAGTTGGCACCAACCTTGGAAGAATATGCCAATCTTTTGGGTATTCCTGTGTCTGACAAAATACCTTTCAATGGTTTGGAAGCCATTCCTAAGTCACAAGTCATTGCAACAAGTATCCACTTAAAGAAATCTGAAGTAGAGAGCAATTGGACTACCAAAGGAAACCTTCCGGGTTTGACTTCGCAGTTTCTAATAAAGAAAGCCTTTGATTTCATCGAAACTGGTAGCATGATAGCTTTTGAAGCTGTATTAGCCTTGCTCATCTATGGGTTGGTTCTGTTTCCCAACGTCAACAACTTTGTTGATATCAACGCCATAAAGATCTTTTTGATTGGAAATCCTGTTCTGACTTTGCTTGGTGACATGTATTTCTCTACCCATCATAGGAATCGCCAAGGCGGTGGAATCATTGTGTGTTGTGCACCTCTTTTGTTTAAATGGATTGTTTCACACTTACCTAAGTCTCCTATGTTCACGGAAAACCGAGAAGGCTTGCGTTGGCCTCGAAGACTTATGTCCCTTACTAATAATGATATCCATTGGTATACTCTGGTTCGCTGCGGTACAGAAACCATTGATAGTTGTGGAGAGTTCGCCAACGTACCCCTCATTGGTACACAAGGAGGAATTAACTACAATCCGGTCCTAGCCCGACGACAACTCGGGTATGCAAATTCAGCTAAACCCATTGGTCTCGCAGTGGAAAGATACTTCTACCAAGAAGGGGAGGATCCTCAAGGGTTGAAAACAATAATGGTAAGAGCTTGGTATGACATCCGAAGAAAAGAAAAATGTGGGGTAAGAAACTGCATTGCTACGGATGCCTACACCTGTTGTGTGAAGAAAAGAGCAAGGGAGTTTCAAATGCCTTATGATTATGAAAAACCCATGTTCCCTGTGGTATCTCAACTACCCAATATTCCCATTGACACTGTGGAAGAATACCAAGAGACTCTAGCCAAGATGAGGTTAGAAAAAGACGCTTGGGAAGAAAAGTTTCGTAAAATTGATGTGGAAAACAGAAAGTTGAAGAAACGAGTGAAAGATCATGAAGAAACTCTCTATTATCAAGATGGATGGATCATGAGTAAAGATGAGAAAATTCGTCGAAAAGACGCCGCAATCAGGAGGTACATCAAAGAAAGCAAGAAAAATCTTGAAGGTTCAACAAGCGACGCTCCAATGCCTGACGATTGGAAGAATGTTATTGACAAGCTGAGGACCGAAAAGGCCGAATTGAAAGCTTATTATGGGAAAGAAATCATGAAGCTCAAGCTGCATAATGCATTTGGTTCTTCGTCCGATGAGGATCTTTAGAAATTGTTTAGCTTTTTATTTATCATTTGCTTCTGTAAGGAGCTACGCTCCAATGTTGTAACATTTCCCATTATTTCAATAAAAGAATAGTTTGTGTTCAGATGTTTGAAAGGAAATAATCTTTAAAATGTTTAGAAAAATCATGAACTCCTTTTTGCATACATCATTCTGCATATCGAGTCTGTTGTATAGAGTCTCATCCTTTGGATCTTTCTCCATTAGATCGTCAAGCTGTCGCGTCTCAAAGTTTCTCGACCGCGCTCGCAATTAGATCACAGATACAATACTCGTTTAAGCAAAAGAAGAGTGATGGAAAGCTCTGAACAAGAGAATATTGAGCTCCGTGGTACAGTGACCACCCTTCAAGAAAAGTTGGAAAGTCTCACTACTCTGGTTGACTCCTTAATGGCCGCGCAGAATCATCAGCCACCACCCAATAGTCAAGCAGCGGTGATATCCGAGATCACTACTCCAGTTTTTACAGTTGCATTCAACATTCCATCTTTCTCCATGCCAGAAGGTTGGGGCACACCTTTCAGCTTTGCTACGGGTTTTCGCCATAATGTCTCTGGGATTCCGACATCCACAACTGAAGTGCCGGCTACACAAGGTTCAGTGTTCACTCCACATCAGGGGGTAACCTTCTCTCAAATCACTATGGCACTCTCTCAACCCACTATGACAGTTGCTACTTCTATGGTTCACGTTGTTCCTTACGGAGACAACGAGATTTATCATGATCAAGGTGATAGCACAAATCAGCGTAACCGCGTGGAAGATCTCCAAGAACAGTTCAACAAGATTCAGCTAGAAGTCAAGGCTATCCGTGGGAAAGACTTGTTCGGGAAGAATGCCCAGGAACTATGTTTAGTTCCTAGTGTAAAAATAGCAGCTAAATTCAAGGTCCCTGACTTTGAGAAGTGAAAAGGTAGTTCTTGTCCACAAAGCCATCTCGTGATGTATGCCAGAAAGATGTCTACCTATGCTGATAATCATTAGTTGCTCATCCATTACTTTCATGACAGTTTGACTGGTGCCACACTGAAGTGGTACACAGGATTGGATAGCACTAATATTCGAACATTCAATGACCTAGGCGAGGCCTTTGTCCGGCAATACAAATACAACTCGGATATGACTCCAGATAGAGATCAACTTCGATCCATGGCACAAAAAGACCATGAAGCTTTCAAAGAATATGCCCAACAATGGAGAGAAATTGCTGCTCAGATTAATCCACCATTAAAAGAGAAAGAGATGACAAAGATCTTCTTGAATACTCTTGGCCCATTTTATTATGAACGCATGATTGCTAGTGCTCCAAGGGATTTCACCAAAATGGTAAACATGGGGATGCGTCTAGAAGAAGGAGTCCGAACTGGACGTCTAACTAAAGAAGGTGGATCTTCAAGCGGAACCAAAAAGTTCGGAAGCGGTTTCCAAAAGAAGAAAGAACAAAGTGTTATCATGGTATCCCAAGGAAAGCCAAGAGGAAACGTCAATCGTCAACAACAGATTAGTGCTATCGCGCCAGTCGTTAATACAGCATCGAATCCAGGATTTACCCCGCAGTTTCAACAACAACAGCCTCGACAACAGGCTCAACAGTTTAACAATAATCAGAATCGTGTGCAAAGAGCTCCACAGTTCGATCCGATTCCAATGACCTACACAGAATTGTACCCTGCCTTGATTGAAAGAGGTCTTATTCAAACTAAAGCACCACCACCAGTACCTGAGAAACTCCCATGGTGGTACAAAGCTGAGGTCTCATGCCCTTATCATCAAGGAGCACCTGGCCATGATCTTGAGCATTGCATAGCTTTGAAATATGAAGTTCAGAGGTTGGTTAGATCTAATCTCCTCTCTTTCAGAAATTTGAATCCAAATGTGCAAGCAAATCCGCTGCCCAATCATGGAGGGCATGCTGTAAACCTAGTACGTGAGTGCCTTGGCCAATGCCGAATCTATGATATCAATTTCTCAAGAGCAGATTTGGGACAAATGCACGCCACTCTCTGTCAAGGACGGAATTTTCGCCAACATCACTACGGTTCCTGTACCATATGTTGTATAGATCCTCATGGATGTTCGACTGTGAGAAGAGATCTTCAAGTCTTGCTGGATGATGGTACTATTCAGATCTACAGAAATAGGAATGAAGATGAAGTTAACATGATAGGATGTTATCCGCATGAGCTTTTAGTCTCAGATATCAACTCGGAAATGCCTAAAGTTAACATCATCGTTCCTCATTTCAACATGCCCGAGCGCATCGAAGTTACCTACAACAAGCCAAAGGTTCCTGTTGCTCCTTTAATCATTTGTCTACCTGGACCTGTTCCCTGTGACTCTGACAACGCAGTTCCATACAACTACAATGCAACAATGATAAAGAATGGACAAGAAATTCCCATACCTACTCTTTCATTTGTCGTGAATATCGCCGATGTGAGTCGAGTAACAAGAAGTGGACGTGTGTACACTCCATTGCCTCCAAAGCAGCCTATTGCTCCTGCAACCAGGCAAAATCCTGTCGACACACCAGTGGGGAATCCTCTGGAAACTCCTATCAGTAATACAAACACTGATGTTGGCCAATCCAGTGGAACCAATGTCAATACTGACTTTGATGAAATTTTGAAGCTTATCAAAAGAAGTGAATACAAGATTGTGGATCAGCTTATGCAGACTCCTTCAAAGATCTCAATACTTTTAATGCTTTTAAATTCTGAATCCCACAGGGAAGCCCTGATGAGAGTCTTGGATCAAGCTTTTGTAGATCATGATGTGACTGTTGACCATTTTGATGGGATAATAGCTAACATAACAGCTTGAAACAATTTAAGCTTCTGTGATGAAGAACTCCCCGAGGAAGGTAGAAATCATAACCTTGCTCTACACATATCTATGAACTGTCAGTCAGACTCTTTGTCTAACGTGCTGGTAGACACCGGATCTTCCTTGAATGTGATGCCAAAGACGACTCTTACTCGCTTGTCTTACCAAGGAATGCCTATGAAGTTCAGTGGTGTAGTAGTCAAAGCATTTGATGGATCGCGAAAATCTGTTATCGGCGAAGTCAACCCGTAATTGCAAGCTTCTCAAGCATAATTAGTTTTGAGGAAGACAATATGGACATCAAGCTTTCATAAAGAATGTGCAAAAAGAATTTCAAGTATTAAGCAAAGATACATCATTTCAAAGTCTTGAAGAAATTGTGAAGATTAAAGAATCAAACTAAAACGTCAAAGGTATAAACAATACTCACTTTGACATATAATTGTTCACAAATAAATTTCCATGCATATCATAATCATCTACAAGTTTCATATTTTAAAGAGTTCATTTAAAACCGTTTTCATATGTAAAATCCAAAATAAAGGTTTTAGGATCCGGGTTGTCCCTATGGGGGAACCGGTTCCCAGCATTCTCAGTTTCATCACCTCTGTGTTTTACTACTAGGAACCGGCTTGTCCCTAGGTGGGAACCGTTTCCTCAGTTCAAATTTCAAATATTTCTGCTGTAACGTTCAGCAGGAACCGGGTTGTCCCAGGCAGGAACCGGTTCCTACTGAACCAGTGTGTTTTTCCATTGCATGATTTCATTCAAACGAATTTGTTTTCTTACCACTTAATCATTGCATTGCTTCATGGAAAAATAACCATTCAAAGAGGTGTTTAACACATTATAAATACTACATCTTTCATAATCATTAAACACCTTCTTCATTAACAATTCATAAACTATATATTCTTCATCTTTCAATATTTCCAAGTGTTCATCAAATACTCATTTTCAAGTGAAAATTTCTATACACATTTTCATTGAAAATTCATTCAAAGTTTCATGCATACATTGTGAACACTTATATTCATTTTGAGAATTATTTATTTGAAGAAGAAGATCAATCCAAGATTGATATTGCTCTACAAACTTCATACAAAAACTCTTGTAAAAATTCAAAGAATATTGTTTCCTTACTATCCAGGATTGTTGGAAGTAAGTGGTGTGTTTGAAGAGGATTGTTCTTCATCCACATTAGTGTTGATTGATCTTAAAGGTGTTAAGAACCTTTGATCACCATATAGGTTAGATAGTAGGCATAGCCTTGTACAATCGTTCTAACTATAGTGAAATCTCTTTCGTGTTTGAAAGGGGACTGAAGTACTCTCGGATTGTGAGGGGAACCAGTATATATCGTTGTGTTCTTTATCTTTCTGCTTTTACCGCTTTCATTACCATTACCAAGAAAAAGATAAAAACCATAAAAAAGCCTTCAAACACTTAGCCAAAAATTAGTAAAGACATTCTCATAAAACCGATTAATTTTTGAAAACCTAGTTCACCCCCCTATTAGGCATATATGATACTTACATTTGGCATCAGAGAAAGTTATAGGTAACTTGTTCCTAAAGATCCAGAATGGCTTCCGCAAATCAAAATCCGGTTTTCAAAGATGGTGGTTCTAACAACAAGCCTCCATTGTTTTGTGGTGGATATTTTGACTTTTGGAAAATCCGAATGAAGGCTCATCTAGAAGCACAAGGAGAAGAAGTTTGGGAGGCTGTCCTACAAGGTCCTCATGTCCCTATAACGGTCGTTAATGGTGTTGGATCGGAGAAACCTAAAGCATCATGGGATGATAATGATAGAAAAAGGGTTCTTGCTGACAAAAAGGCAGTCAATCTTCTTCAAGGTGCTCTTAGTATGGATGAATTTTTCCGAGTATCGGCATGTACAACATCAAAGGAAATTTGGGATACTCTTGTAGAAACTCAAGAAGGTGCCACTGAAGTTAAAAGATCAAGATTGAATACTTTAAGCCAAGAGTATGAACTGTTTAGAATGAAGCCCGGAGAAACTATTCTCGATTTTCAAAAACGATTCGTACATTTGACAAATCACTTGAAGGCACTTGGTAAGACTCTTACTACCAAAGAACTTAATCCTAAAGTGCTAAGATCTTTGACAAGGGAGTGACAACCAAAAGTGATGGCGATATCAGAAAAGAAAAATTTATCAAAATTTACTTCCGCAACACTCTTTGGAAAACTTCAAGAATATGAGACGGAACTTGGAAGATTGGAAAAGCATGAGAACTTAGAGAAGAAATCCAAAGGCATTGCATTAAAGGTAGATTCAAAAGAAAGCAAAATGAAAGATGCATCGGATGAAGATGAAAACTTCTTGCTTCTTGTAAAAAGGTTAGGCAAATATTTTGGTAATAAAAATAATATTGAAAATACTAACTATGTCAAAAGAAAGAAATTCTCAAAGCATAAAGATAAAGAAGCATCCACTTCATCACAAGAAGTTACATGCTATGAATGTGGGAAACAAGGACACATAAAGCTGGAATGTCCAAAGCTTTCAAAGAAGAATGGATTCAAAAGCAAAAGGGAATTCAATATAAAAAGGCCTACGTAGCATGGGAAGATAATGAAGTAAGTTTCTCATCGGACTCCGATAGTGACGAAAGTGCAAACCTAGCACTAATGGCTTCACACCACTCCAACGATGAAGAAGGCGAGGTTAGTCATGATGATTCTCTTTTTGATAATGGTGCACAAGGTGCAATAGATGAATTATTAAAAGAATGCAAAATTCTCTATAAAACTATCTCATCTCAAAAGAAAATAATATCATCTTTAGAAGAGAAGGTTAAAATAATTGAAGTAGAACATAAAGATGACAAAGAAAAGATGATTAGTGTTCAAGAAGATAATGTTGCATGCAAGAAATGTGAATCACTTTCCTTCCAAATTGTCCAATTAAAACGTGTTTTAGAAAGATATGAAAAAGGGAAAATTGGATTGGAAAATGTTTTTAGCACACAAAGATACTCCAATCATAAGAGTGGACTTGGTTTATCTAAATTTGATAAACCAAGATCCAACAAGACTATCTTTGTCAAGGCTAGTAACCAACCAATTCAAGAGAAAGTGATCAAGCCTAAAGTAATGCAACATTATCCTAAAAAGAAGAATGTTGTTAAGAAGAAATCTCATCCTTCTAGATATAGAAGTAACACACCCAATGCTTGTTATGTAAGGAACTTTAGTGTTCCTAGTGGACATTATGTATGGGTAAAGAAAGGAACTAACTATGATGGACCCAAATCCACTTGGGTACCTAACAAAACTTAATTTGTTTTGTAGGCATGCTTGAAGACCACTTCAAACCTATGGTATCTAGATAGTGGTTGTTCAAAGCATATGACGGGAGACCTAAACCAATTTTCAGATCTAAGGTTAAAGGCCAAGGGTTTTGTCACTTATGGAGACAACAATAAGGGAAGAATTCTTGGCAAAGGCAAAGTTGGTGCACCACCTTTCACATCCATAGAAGATGTTCTTTATGTTGAAGGACTAAAGTATAATCTTCTAATAATTAGCCAACTTTGTGACAAAGGCTTCAAGATCAAATTCACCAAATAGGAATGCTTGATCATCGATGAAGTCACCAATGAGGTAAAACTCAAAGGTACAAGAATTAATAACATTTTTATGATTTCTTTAAATGATTTATCTTTGAAAGTAAAATGTCTTTTGGCAAACAATAATGAATCATGGTTATGGCATAAAAGAGCAGCCCATATTCATATGGATCATTTAAATAAGTTAACCAAACATGATCTTGTTATTGGCTTACCTAAGTTAAAGTTTGTCAAAGATAAATTATGTGATGCATGTCAAAAGGGAAAGCAAACCAAATCATCTTTCAAACCAAAGAATGTGGTGACTACAACAAGACCACTTCAATTGTTGCATATGGATTTATTTGGTCCATCAAGGACAAGAAGCTTCGGAGGTAATGTATACGCTTTAGTTATTGTTGATGATTATTCTAGATATTATTGGACTTTGTTTCTTATGTAGAAAAGTGATGCTTTTAAAGCCTTTAAGAAGTACGCAAAACAAATCCAAAATGAAAAGTCATTAAAGATTGTATCCATAAGAAGTGATCATGGTGGAGAGTTTCAAAATGCATCATTTGAAGAATTTTGTGAAGAACATGGTATCTCATAATTTTTCAGCACCAAGAACTCCACAACAAAATGGAGTAGTTGAAAGGAAAAATAGGTTTCTAGTGGAACTTGCAAGAACAATGCTTAGTGATGCAAATCTTCCTAATTACTTTTGGGCGGATGCGGTTAGTACGGCATGTTACATTGGAAATCGAGTAATCATTATACCTATCTTAAAGAAGACTCCATATGAACTCTTCAAAGGAAGAAAGCCAAACATTGCTCACTTTCACATTTTTGGATGCAAGTGCTTTGTTCTCAACAATGACAAAGACAATCTTGGTAAGTTTGATGAGAAATCCGACGAAGGTATATTTCTTGGTTACTCTCTCTCTATTAAAGCATATAGAATCTATAATAAAAGAACTTTACCTATTGAAGAATCCATGCATGTATATTTTGATGAGACTAACACCTTCAAAGAGGAAATAGTTGTTTGTGATGATGATGATCCTTTAGATTTACCCTCGGAAGAACTTTCAAATGATACAATTGTGAAGGCACCGGAAGTTCAACAAGAAAGTGTTCAACAAGAAAGTGTACCACAAGAATCAAACACCAATGATCTACCAAAATAATGGGGAACTCATAGAGATCATCCTATTGATAAAGTTATTGGTGATATTAGCCAAGGAGTTGCAACAAGATTAAATCTCAAAGATGCTTGCTTACACATGGCCTTTGTTTCTCAAATTGAAGCTTCCAAAGTTGAAGAAGCCTTAGGAGACGATCAATGGATAAATGAAATGCAAGAAGTATTAAATCAATTCGAGAGAAATCAAGTTTGGGAACTTGTTCCTAGACCAAGTAATAAACACATCATAGGTACTCGATGGGTGTTTAAGAACAAACTTGATGATAATGGTATAATTGTTCGAAATAAAGCAAGATTGGTGGCCCAAGGTTACAATCAAGAAGAAGGAATTGACTTTGAAGAAACATTTGCTCCGGTTGCAAGGTTAGAAGCTATTCGTCTTTTACTTGCTTATGCATGTTCATTAAATTTTCAGCTTTATCAAATGGACGTCAAGAGCGCATTCTTGAATGGCTACATCAATGAAGAAGTCTATGTCAAACAACCCCAAGGATTTGAAGACTTCAAGAATCCAACACATGTCTTTAAGTTGAGAAAGGATCTTTATGGCTTAAAGCAAGCACCAAGAGCATGGTATGATAGACTTAGCAATTTTTTGTGTGAAAAGGGTTTCGAAAAGGGTAAGGTTGATAAAACTTTGTTCATTAAGAAAATCAAGAGTAACACTTTATTGGTTCAAGTCTATGTTGATGATATCATTTTTGGATCGACTAACAAAGAAATGTGTGAGGAATTTTCATTGATGATGCAAGGAGAATTCGAGATGTTTATGATGGGAAAGATGAACTACTTTCTTGGACTACAAATTAAGCAACTCAAAGATGGAATCTTTATCAATCAATCCAAATATTGTAAAGAATTATTGAAGAAGTTTGATATGGATAATTGTAAAGCAATGAATACTCCAATGGGATCCGGTACATATGTTGATCAAGATGAATCCGGTACTCCAATTGATATTACTAAATATCGAGGTATGATTGGTTCTTTATTGTATTTGACGGCAAGTCATCCTGACATAATGTTTAGTGTTTGTCTTTGTGCTCGCTTTCAAGCAAACCCAAAGGAATCACATCTTATGGCGGTTAAAAGGATCATGAAGTATCTCAATGGAACAACCAACGTTGGCTTATGGTATCCTAAAGGTAGTGTTTGCAATTTAATTGGTTATTCAGATGCGAATTATGTAGGATGTAAAACTGATCGTAAAAGCACAAGTGGTACGTCTCACATTCTTGGAAATGCATTAGTATCATGGGCTTGTAAAAAGCAAGCATGTGTTGCCCTTAGTACGGTCGAAGCAGAATACATAGCAGCAGGCAGTTGTTGTGCACAAATTCTTTGGCTTAAGCAACAACTTCGTGACTACGGACTTGATCTCGGATGCATTCCTCTTCGATGCGACAATACAAGTGCTATAAATATTACAAAGAATCCGGTCATGCATTCAAGAACCAAACATATAGATATTCGATATCATTTTCTTCGCGATCATGTGCTTAAAGGAGATGTTGAAGTTTCTTTTGTAGATACTCATAATCAACTTGCAGATATCTTCACCAAGCCTCTCCCAAAAGAATCGTTTTACAAAATTCGAGGAGAGCTTGGAATTTTAGATGAAGGTGATGTAATTGCAAGCCTCTCAAGCATAGTTTGTTTTGATGAAGACAATATGGACATCAAGTTTTTATAAAGGATGTGCAAAAAGAATTTCAAGTATCAAGCAAAAATACATTATTTCAAAGTCTTGAAGAAATTATGAAGATTCAAGAATCAAGCTAAAATGTCAAAGGTATAAACAATACTCACTTTGACATATAATTGTTCACAAATATATTTCCATGCATATCATAAACATACTACAAAGTGTCATCCTTCAAAAGTTCATTTAAAACCTTTTTCAAAGTTAAAATTCAAAATAAAGGTTTTAGGAACCGGGTTGTCCCTATGGGGGAACCGGTTCCCAGCATTCTCAGTTTTCAGCATTCTGTGTTTTACTACTAGGAACCGGGTTGTCCCTAGGTGGGAACCGGTTCCTCAGTTCAAAATTTGAATTTTTCTGCTGTAACGTTCAGCAGGAACCGGGTTGTCCTAGGCAGGAACCGGTTCCTACTGAACCAGTGTGTTTTTTCATTGCATGATCTTATTCAAACGAATCCATTTTCTTACCACTTGATCATTGCATTGTTTCATGGAAAAATAACCATTCAAAGAGGTGTTTAACACATTATAAATACTACATATTTCAGAATCATTATTCACCTTCTTCATTAACAATTCATAAACCATATATTCTTCATCTTTCAATATTTCCAAGTGTTCATCAAATCTTATTTTCAAGTGAAACTTTCTATACACATTTTCATTGAGAAATCCATTCAAAGTTTCATGCATACATTGTGAACACTTATATTCATTTTGAGAATTGTTTATTTGAAGAAGAAGATTAATCCAAGATTGATATTGCTCTACAAACTTCTACTCAAATTATACTTAGAAATTATATCTTATTTTTCAGGATTGTTGAAAATAAGATTGTATTGTTTCCTTACTATCCAGGATTGTTGGAAGTAAGTGGTGTGTTTGAAGAGGATTGTTCTTCATTCACATTAGTGTTGTTTGATCTTAAAGGTGTTAAGAACCTTTGATCACCCTATAGGTTAGATAGTAGGCATAGGCTTGTACAATAATTCTAACTATAGTGAAAACTCTTTCGTGTTTGAAAGGGGACTGGAGTACTCTCGGATTGTGAGGGGAACCAGTATATATCGTTGTGTTCTTTATCTTTCCGTATTTACCGCTTTCATCACCCTTACCAAGATAAAGATACAAACCATCAAAAGCCTTCAAACACTTAACCAAAAATAAGTACAAGTATTCTAAAAACCGTATAAATCTTTGAAAAACCTAATTCACCCCCCTCTTAGGCGCACTCTTATACTTACATTTGGCATCAGAGCAAGTTATAGGTAACTTGTTCCTAAAGATCCAGAATGGCTTCCGCAAATCAAAAACCGGTTTTCAAAGATGGTGGTTCTAACAACAAGCCTCCATTGTTTTGTGGTGAATATTTTGACTTTTGGAAAATCCAAATGAAGGCTCATCTAGAAGCACAAGGAGAAGAAGTTTGGGAGGCTGTCCTACAAGGTCCTCATGTTCCTATAACGGTCGTTAATGGTGTTGGATCGGAGAAACCTAAAGCGTCATGGGATGATAATGATAGAAAAAGGGTTCTTGCTGACAAAAAGGCGGTCAATCTTCTTCATGGTGCTCTTAGTATGGATGAATTCTTCCGAGTATCAACATGTACAACATCAAAGGAAATTTGGGATACTCTTGTAGAAACTCATGAAGGTACCGCTGAAGTTAAAAGATCAAGATTGAATACTTTAAGCCAAGAGTACGAACTGTTTAGAATGAAGCCCGGAGAAACTATTCTCGATTTGCAAAAACGATTCGTACATATGACAAATCACTTGAAGGCACTTGGTAAGACTCTTACTACCGAAGAACTTAATCTTAAAGTGCTCAGATCTTTGACAAGGGAGTGGCAACCAAAAGTGACGGCGATATCCGAAAAGAAGAATTTATCAAAACTTACTTCCGCAACACTATTTGGAAAACTTCAAGAATATGAGACAGAACTTGGAAGATTGGAAAAGCATGAGAACTTAGAGAAGAAATCCAAAGGCATTGCATTAAAAGTAGATTCAAAAGAAAGCAAAATGAAAGATGCATCGGATGAAGATGAAAACTTCTTGCTTCTTGTAAACAGGTTAGGCAAATTTTTTGGTAATAAAAATAATATTGATAATACTAACTATGTCAAAAGAAAGAAATTCTCAAAGCATAAAGATAAAGAAGCATCCACTTCATCACAAGAAGTTACATGCTATGAATGTGGGAGACAAGGACACATAAAGCCGGAATGTCCAAAGCTTTCAAAGAAGGATGGATTCAAAGGCAAAAAGGAGTTCAAAAATAAAAGGGCCTACATAGCATGGGAAGATAATGAAGTAAGTTCCTCATCGGACTCCGATAGTGACGAAAGTGCAAACCTTGCACTAATGGCATCACACCACTCCGACAATGAAGAAGGCGAGGTTAGTTATGATGATTCTCTTTTTGATAATGGTGCGCAAGGTGCAATAGAAGAATTATTAAAAGAATGCAAAATTCTCTATAAAACTATCTCATCTCAAAAGAAAATAATATCATCTTTAGAAGAGAAGGTTAAGATAATTGAAGTAGAACATAAAGATGACAAAGAAAAAATGATTAGTGTTCAAGAAGATAATGTTGCATGCAAGAATTGTGAATCACTTTCCTTCCAAATTGTCCAATTAAAACGTGTTTTAGAAAGATATGAAAAAGGGCAAATTGGATTGGAAAATGTTCTCAGCACACAAAGATACTCCAATGATAAGAGCGGACTTGGTTTCTCTAAATTTGATAAACCAAGATCCAACAAGACTATCTTTGTCAAGGCTAGTAACCAACCAATTCAAGAGAAAGTGATCAAGCCTAAAGTAATGCAACATTATCCTAAAAGGAAGAACTTTGTTAAGAAGAAATCTTATCCTCCTAGATATAGAAGTAACTTTGAACCTACTTGTTTTTATTGTGGTATTATTGGTCACACACCCAATGCTTGTTATGTAAGGAAATTTAGTGTTCCTAGTGGACATTATGTATGGGTGAAGAAAGGAACTAACTATGATGGACCCAAAGCCACTTGGGTACCTAATAAAACTTAATTTGTTTTGTAGGCATGCTTGAAGACCACTTAAAACCTATGGTATCTAGATAGTGGTTGTTCAAAGCATATGACGGGTGACTTAAACCAATTTTCAGATCTAAGGTTAAAGGCCAAGGGTTTTGTCACTTATGGAGACAACAATAAGGGAAGAATTCTTGGCAAAGGCAAAGTTGGTGCACCACCTTTCACATCCATTGAAGATGTTCTTTATGTTGAAGGACTAAAGCATAATCTTCTAAGCATTAGCCAACTTTGTGACAAAGGCTTCAAGATCAAATTCACTAAGGAAGAATGCTTGATCATCGATGAAGTCACCAATGAGGTAAAACTCAAAGGTACAAGAATTAATAACATTTTTATGATTTCTTTAAATGATTTATCTTTGAAAGTAAAATGTCTTTTGGTAAACAATAATGAATCATGGTTATGGCATAAAAGAGCAGCCCATATTCATATGGATCATTTAAATAAATTAACCAAACATGATCTTGTTATTGGCCTACCTAAGATAAAGTTTGTCAAAGATAAATTATGTGATGCATGTCAAAAGGGAAAGCAAACCAAATCATCTTTCAAACCAAAGAATGTGGTGACTACAACAAGACCACTTCAATTGTTGCATATGGATCTATTTGGTCCATCAAGGACAAGAAGCTTCGGAGGTAATGTATACGCTTTAGTTATTGTTGATGATTATTCTAGATATTCTTGGACTTTGTTTCTTGTGCAGAAAAGTGATGCTTTTAGAGCCTTTAAGAAGTATGCAAAACAAATCCAAAATGAAAAATCATTAAAGATTGTATCCATAAGAAGTGATCATGGTGGAGAGTTTCAAAATGCATCGTTTGAAGAATTTTGTGAAGAACATGGTATCTCTCTTAATTTTTCAGCACCAAGAACTCCACAACAAAATGGAGTAGTCGAAAGGAAAAATAGGTTTCTAGTGGAACTTGCAAGAACAATGCTTAGTGATGCAAATCTTCCTAAATATTTTTGGGCGGATGCGGTTAGTACGGCATGTTATGTTGGAAATCGAGTAATCATTAGACCTATCTTAAAGAAGACTCCATATGAACTCTTCAAAGGAAGAAAGCCAAACATTGCTCACTTTCACATTTTTGGATGCAAGTGCTTTGTTCTAAACAATGACAAAGACAATCTTGGTAAGTTTGATGAGAAATCCGACGAAGGTATATTTCTTGGTTATTCTCTTTCTAGTAAAGCATATAGAATTTATAATAAAAGAACTTTAACTATTGAAGAATCCATGCATGTATCTTTTGATGAGACTAACACTTCCAAAGAGGAAATAGTTGCTTGTGATGATGATCCTTTAGATTTACCCCCGGAAGAACTTTCAAATGATACAATTGTGAAGGCACCGGAAGAACTTTCAAATGATATAATTGTGAAGGCACCGGAAGTACAACAAGAAAGTGTTCAACAAGAAAGTGTACAACAAGAATCAAACACCAATGATCTACCAAAAGAATGGAGAACTCATAGAGATCATCCTATTGATAAAGTTATTGGTGATATTAGTCAAGGAGTTGCAACAAGATTAAATCTCAAAGATGCTTGCTTACACATGGCTTTTGTTTCTCAAATTGAACCTTCCAAAGTTGATGAAGCCTTAGGAGACGATCAATGGATAAATGCAATGCAAGAAGAATTGAATCAATTCGAGAGAAATCAAGTTTGGGAACTTGTGCCTAGACCAAGTAATAAACACATCATAGGTACTCGACGGGTGTTTAAGAACAAACTTGATGATAATGGTATAATTGTTCGAAACAAAGCAAGATTGGTGGCCCAAGGTTACAATCAAGAAGAAGGAATCGACTTTGAAGAAACATTTGCTCCGGTTGCAAGGTTAGAAGCTATTCGTCTTTTACTTGCTTATGCATGTTCATTAAATTTTCAGCTTTATCAAATGGACGTCAAGAGCGCATTCTTGAATGGCTACATCAATGAAGAAGTCTATGTCAAACAACCCCCGGGATTTGAAGACTTCAAGAATCCTACACATGTCTTTAAGTTGAGAAAGGCTCTTTATGGCTTAAAGCAAGCACCAAGAGCATGGTATGATAAACTTAGCAATTTTTTGTGTGAAAAGGGTTTCGAAAAGGAAATGTGTGAGGAATTCTCATTGATGATGCAAGGAGAATTCGAGATGTCTATGATGGGAAAGATGAACTACTTTCTTGGACTACAAATTAAGCAACTCAAAGATGGAATCTTTATCAATCAATCCAAATATTGTAAAGAATTATTGAAGAAGTTTGATATGGATAATTGTAAAGCAATGAATACTCCAATGGGCTCCGGTACATATGTTGATCAAGATGAATCCGGTACTCCAATTGATATTACTAAGTATCGAGGTATGATTGGTTCTTTATTATATTTGACGGCAAGCCGTCCTGACATAATGTTCAGTGTTTGTCTTTGTGCTCGCTTCCAAGCAAATCCAAAGGAATCACATCTTATGGCGGTTAAAAGGATCATGAAGTATCTCAAAGGAACAACCAATGTTGGCTTATGGTATCCAAAAGGTAGTGTTTGCAATTTAATTGGTTATTCTGACGCGGATTATGCAGGATGTAAAACTGATCGTAAAAGCACAAGTGGTACTTGTCACATTCTTGGAAATGCATTAGTATCATGGGCTGTAAAAAGCAAGCATGTGTTGCTCTTAGTACGGCCGAAGCGGAATACATAGCAGCGGGTAGTTGTTGTGCACAAATTCTTTGGCTTAAGCAACAACTTCGTGACTACGGACTTGATCTCGGATGCATTCCTCTTCGATGCGACAATACAAGTGCTATAAATATTACAAAGAATCCGGTCATGCATTCAAGAACCAAACACATAGACATTCGACATCATTTTCTTCGCGATCATGTGCTTAAAGGAGATGTTGAAGTCACTTTTGTAGATACTCATAATCAACTTGCGGATATCTTCACCAAGCCTCTCCCAAAAGAATCGTTTTACAAAATTCGACGAGAGCTTGGAATTTTAGACGAAGGTGATGTTTAAAATTTGTTCGTCATTTTCATACATCAAAGGTACACGTTTCTAAAATTTTATAAGTTAAAAGTGCTTTATAAATGTTCATCCATTATGACTTGGTAATTATGTATGATATGTATGCTTTATATTTCATAAAAATTAAAGTTTTTGAAATTTTCAGTCCAGGAACTGGTTCCCATGTGGGACGAACCGGTTCCCCATAGTAATTTCCAGAGGCGTGTTTTTTTTGTGTTTCTCAGGAACCGGTTCCCATGTAGGGACGAACCGGTTCCCACGTACATTTTCCAGTTTTTTTGCTTATCATGTTTGACTGCACGTGAAGTTTTGTGTGGTCACTATTGTTTGCCTTATTTCTTATTATTTTTTACTTTAAGTTCAATATATATTATATCATTTCACACCACACATTTATTCTCTTTTACTCACTCACATTTACTCTCATTCAACATTCATCTTCATCTTCTTCAAACCTTCCACCTCCATTGTCAACCCAATTAAAAGTTCCACTATCTCACCATAACTCTCAAAATTAAAACACCCACTACCTCAAAACTCTATATAATCCTCCATTCTTTCACATATCTCACTCAAATCCTTCTCCACTCACCAAATCCGAAAATCCCAACCTAGACCCTAACTCTCAATCATGGCACCCAAAATTTCAAGAAGTGCAAAAGGGAAGAACAAGGTTGGTGAGACAAGTGAAGAACCTCAAGAGACCCAACCAACTGTCAAGATTCGGAGACTCACTTTCAACATTCATAGTCGGAAACTCCTTCCGGAAAAATACGGTAAACTCCCCGATTTCCCTAATCACAGCTTCAATTTTCCGGCTAGACTAGCTAATGCAGGGGTCGCTAATTTTGTGCTTGACCATGGTGATTATTATCCGGATTTGGTTAGAGAGTTTTATCATAATCTTAGGATAGTGACCGATGAATTTGATGATTTCACATTATTGTCAAAAGTTTCAAATAAAGATATATGCTTAGATGTTGAGGAATTTGGAAGAGTGTTAGGAATTCCATCTCAAGGCTTAGTGCTCCTTCAAGGTAACATACCGGAGGATTGGCAACCATATAGTAAGATTGATGTCTTTGTGGATATGTGCCGACCAACTCAACGCGACACAGTTCGCCAACAGCTTGCTAACAAATTTAACATGTTCGGTTCAAGTCTATCGGTAAGTGATAGGATGCTTCATCTTATCATTACTTATGTTTTGTTTCCAAAGAACTCTAACCAATCCAGGATAAATGAGTTTGAATTGATGGTCTTACATGCTCTAAGACGTGGCATTGAAGTCAATTGGGCTCTTTCAATTATGCGCCACATGCAGCTTATGGCTTCCCTTAAAGGAGGCTTACCTTATGCAAGGGCCATCTCTCATATTATTCGGAATGCTGGTGTTCTCCTCCAAAGGGAACCAAAGAAAAATATGGATGAACAAGAGTGTGCTATCACCACCGCTACCGCTCTTAAAAATACAGGAATAGTTACGGATCGTGAAGGTAGATTCGTTTACAAAGTTGATTTTGAGCCAACCGTGCCACAAGTTCCTCAACCTCCCGAAGGTGGATACACAATGGATATGATGTTTGCCAAGCTTTGTTCTATTCAAACATCTATTGATAACAACAAGCGGGAGAATAACTATGAGCATAACCTTATGAGAAGACAAATGCGGGAAATTCAACGGACTCAAAGGCGAATTTTGGCGCATTATGAGGGAGAGGAAGAAAGTGAAGAAGAAGATGAAGAAAATGATGATGATGAAGAGAAAATGGATGAAAGTGATTAAATTATGTGCTCTTTATTATTATGCTCTATTTTATTGTTGGCTTCTCTTTATATTTTTCTAGACATTGTTCTATTTATGTTTTGTGATGTTTAGGATCATTTATTTAAGTTTTATGTTGTAATCGTGAAGTTTAAATATGTTATGTTTGTAGTATTTTTAATTTGTGTTATCTTTGTGTTATGTTTAGATTTTATATCAATTTTCTCTTTTTCCCCATCCTTTTTGATAATAACAAAGGGGGAGAAGAATATGCATGTGTTTTTGTTGTTGTTTTGTTTCAAAGAAAAATGCAGGCCATTGTTAAAATTATCAAATGAAACTCATCACCATAAATCAAGGAATCATGGATTTAGGGGGAGTCTCTAACATAGGGGGAGCCTTGCATTGTTCTACATAATTTCAAAAGCACAAAACAACTCTTTTTCAAAACTTTTTCAAGACTTGGTTGTCATCATCAAAAAGGGGGAGAATGTAATTGCAAGCCTCTCAAGCATAGTTTGTTTTGATGAAGACAATATGGACATCAAGTTTTTATAAAGGATGTGCAAAAAGAATTTCAAGTATCAAGCAAAAATACATTATTTCAAAGTCTTGAAGAAATTACGAAGATTCAAGAATCAAGCTAAAATGTCAAAGGTATAAACAATACTCACTTTGACATATAATTGTTCACAAATATATTTCCATGCATATCATAAACATACTACAAAGTGTCATCCTTCAAAAGTTCATTTAAAACCTTTTTCAAAGTTAAAATTCAAAATAAAGGTTTTAGGAACCGGGTTGTCCCTATGGGGGAACCGGTTCCCAGCATTCTCAGTTTTCAGCATTCAGTGTTTTACTACTAGGAACCGGGTTGTCCCTAGGTGGGAACCGGTTCCTCAGTTCAAAATTTGAATTTTTCTGCTGTAACATTCAGCAGGAACCGGGTTGTCCTAGGCAGGAACCGGTTCCTACTGAACCAGTGTGTTTTTTCATTGCATGATCTTATTCAAACGAATCCATTTTCTTACCACTTGATCATTGCATTGTTTCATGGAAAAATAACCATTCAAAGAGGTGTTTAACACATTATAAATGCTACATATTTCAGAATCATTATTCACCTTCTTCATTAACAATTCATAAACCATATATTCTTCATCTTTCAATATTTCCAAGTGTTCATCAAATCTTATTTTCAAGTGAAACTTTCTATACACATTTTCATTGAGAAATCCATTCAAAGTTTCATGCATACATTGTGAACACTTATATTCATTTTGAGAATTGTTTATTTGAAGAAGAAGATTAATCCAAGATTGATATTGCTCTACAAACTTCTACTCAAATTATACTTAGAAATTATATCTTATTTTTCAGGATTGTTGAAAATAAGATTGTATTGTTTCCTTACTATCCAGGATTGTTGGAAGTAAGTGGTGTGTTTGAAGAGGATTGTTCTTCATTCACATTAGTGTTGTTTGATCTTAAAGGTGTTAAGAACCTTTGATCACCCTATAGGTTAGATAGTAGGCATAGGCTTGTACAATAATTCTAACTATAGTGAAATCTCTTTCGTGTTTGAAAGGGGACTGGAGTACTCTCGGATTGTGAGGGGAACCAGTATATATCGTTGTGTTCTTTATCTTTCCGTATTTACCGCTTTCATCACCATTACCAAGATAAAGATACAAACCATCAAAAGCCTTCAAACACTTAACCAAAAATAAGTACAAGTATTCTAAAAACCGTATAAATCTTTGAAAAACCTAATTCACCCCCCCTCTTAGGCGCACTCTTATACTTACAGGTGATATTTAAATGTGTTCTTCATTATCATAAACCAAAGGTACACATTTGTAACACTTTATGTGTCAAAAGATGCTTTATAAATATTCATATATTATGTCTTGATGTTTATGTATGATGTATATCCTTTCCATTTCATAAAATTTAAGTTTTTGGACTTTTTATGTCCAGGAACCGGTTCCCATGTAGGGAGGAACCGGTTCCCCATAGTAAAAACCAGAGGCGAAGTTTTGTGTGTGTCTCAGGAACCGGTTCCCACGTAGATTTTTCCAGATTTTCTTTTTTCTTGTGGCTATTACGAAATCAAGATGTGTGGCTAGAATTGCTTTGTTATTTTTTTTTACTTATCTTTTTTTATTCAATACATATTATAGCTCTTAACACCACACATTTACACTCATTTACTCACATTCACTCTCATTCAACATTCATCTTCATCTTCTTCAACCCTTCCACCTCCATTGTCAAACCAAATTAAAACTCCATTATCTCACCATAACTCTCAAAATTAAATTACCCACTACCTTAAAACTCTAGATAATCCTCCACTCTTTCACATATCTCACTCAAATCATCTTCCACTCTACAAATCCAAATATCCTAAACCAAAAACCTAACTCTCAACCATGCCACCAAGAGCTATAAGAGATTCTAAGGGGAAGAACAAAGTTGGTGAGACAAGTGAAGAGCCTCAAGAGACCCATCCAACTGTCAAGAGTCGGAGACTCACATTCGACATTCGTAGTCGGAAACTCCTTCCGGAAAAGTACGAAATATGTTTAGATGTTGAGGAATTCGGAAAAGTGTTAGGAATTCCATCTAAGGGTTTAGTGCTCCTTCAAGGTAACATTCCGGAGGATTGGCAACCATATAGTAAGATTGATACTTTTGTTGAAATGTGCCGACCTACTCAACGGGATACGGTTCAACAACACTTGCTACCAAGTTTAACATGTTCGGTTCAAGTCTCTCGGAGGCTTACCATATGCAAGGGCAATTTCTCACATTGTTCGGAATGCCGATGTTCTCCTCCAAAGGGAACCGAAGAAAAATATGGATGAACAAGAGTGTGCTATCACCACCGCTACCACTCTTAAAAATACCGGAATTGTTACGGATCGTGAAGGTAGATTCTTCTACAAAGTTGATTTTGAGCCAACCGTGCCACAAGTTCCTCAACCTCCCGAAGGTGTCTATACAATGGAGATGATGTTCAACAAGCTTTGCTCCATTCAAACCTCCATTGATGACAACAAGCGGGAGAACAACTATAAGCATAATCTTATGAGGAGACAAATGCCTGAAATTCAAAGGACTCAAAGGCGGATCTTGGCTCATTATGAGGAAGAGGAAGGAAGTGAAGAAGAAGATGAACAAGAGGATGATGATGAAGAGCAAATGAATGAAAGGGATTAAATTATGTGCTCTTTATTACTATGTTCTATTTTATTGTTGGTTTTTATTTATGTTTTCTAGACATTGTTCCATTTATGCTTCGTGATGTTTAGGATTATTTATGTTTGTGTTGTAAACGTCAAAACTACGTTTCATATCGTTTCTTTGCGTTATGTTTATGTTGTTTCAAAATTGTGTTATATTTATGTTGTTTCAAAATTATGTTATGTTTCATATATATTCTCTCTTTTTCCCCATCCTTTTTGATAATAACAAAGGGGGAGAAGAAATATGCATGTGTTTTGTTGTTTTGTTTTTAAAAGAGAAATAAAGGCCATAACATCAAATGAACTCATCACCATAAATCAAAGAAATCATGGATTTAGGGGGAGTCACTAACATAGGGGGGCCTTGCATTATTCAACATATTTTCAAAGCACAAAACAACTTTATCAAAACATTTCAAGACTTGGTTGTCATCATCAAAAAGGGGGAGAATGTAATTGCAAGCTTCTCAATCATAATTGGTTTTGATGAAGACAATATGGACATCAAGCTTTCATAAAGAATATGCAAAAAGAATTTCAAGTATTAAGCAAAGATACATCATTTCAAAGTCTTGAAGAAATTGTGAAGATTCAAGAATCGAGCTAAAACGTCAAAGGTATAAACAATACTCACTTTGACATATAATTGTTCACAAATATATTTCCATTCATATCATAATCATCTACAAGTTTCATATTTTAAAGAGTTCATTTAAAACCTTTTTCATATGTAAAATCCAAAATAAAGGTTTTAGGAATCGGGTTGTCCCTATGGGGGAACCGGTTCCCAGCATTCTCAGTTTCATCACCTCTGTGTTTTACTACTAGGAACCGGGTTGTCCCTAGGTGGGAACCGGTTCCTCAGTTCAAATTTCAAATATTTCTGCTGTAACGTTCAGCAGGAACCGGGTTGTCCCAGGCAGGAATCGGTTCCTACTGAACCAGTGTGTTTTTCCATTGCATGATTTCATTCAAACGAATTTGTTTTCTTACCACTTAATCATTGCATTGCTTCATGGAAAAATAACCATTAAAAGAGGAGTTTAACACATTATAAATACTACATCTTTCATAATCATTAAACACCTTCTTCATTAACAATTCATAAACTATATATTCTTCATCTTTCAATATTTCCAAGTGTTCATCAAATACTCATTTTCAAGTGAAACTTTCTATACACACTTTCATTGAAAATTCATTCAAAGTTTCATGCATACATTGTAAACACTTATATTCATTTTGAGAATTGTTTATTTGAAGAAGAAGATCAATCCAAGATTGATATTGCTCTACAAACTTCATACAAAAACTCTTGTAAAAATTCAAAGAATATTGTTTCCTTACTATCTAGGATTGTTGGAAGTAAGTGGTGTGTTTAAAGAGGACTGTTCTTCATCCACATTAGTGTTGATTGATCTTAAAGGTGTTAAGAACCTTTGATCACCCTATAGGTTAGATAGTAAGCATAGGCTTGTACAATCATTCTAACTATAGTGAAATCTCTTTCGTGTTTGAAAGGGGACTGGAGTACGCTCGGATTGTGAGGGGAACCAGTATATATCGTTGTGTTCTTTATCTTTCCGCTTTTACCGCTTTCATTACCATTACCAAGAAAAAGATAAAAACCATCAAAAAGCCTTCAAACACTTAGCCAAAAATTAGTAAAGACATTCTCATAAAACCGATTAATTTTTGAAAACCTAATTCACCCCCCCTCTTAGGCATATCTGATACTTACACTACCTTCCCATGACAATTGGTCCACATACATTTCAAATCACCTTCTAGGTCATGGACATTCAAGCTGCTTATAGCTGTCTGTTAGGACGACCATGGATCCATGAAGTAGGGGCAGTAACTTCTACGCTCCATCAAAAATTAAAATTTGTAACAAATGGAAAATTGGTAACAATAAGTGGAGAACAAGCCTTGATGGTGAGCCATTTATCCAATTTCTCTTTCATTGGTGCTGATAATCTGAAAGGAACGCAGTTCCAAGGTCTCTCTTTAGAAGACGAATCTTCCAAGAAAAAAGCATCGATCTCTTCTTACAAAGAGGCAGTAAAAGTAGTAAAAGATGGAACTACCACTGGTTGGGGGCAAGTTGTGATCCCTACCAAGAATGAAACCAGAGTAGGACTCGGATGTTCAACAATGTTCTCAAACTGCGCCAAGAAGGATGAAACCCTTCTTCTGATCGAAGAAACATTCATTAGTGTAGGATTCCTTAACCCAATTCCTCAAGAGGTTAATGTCCTTATCAAAGAATGCATCGAAGAAGGCCTCTCCGATGCTGAAGAAGAATGGAAACGTTATCTGAATGACTCGGGATACATATCTCACGAAGAACCATATGCACCGTTCTATCCTCCTTCAGAGAAATCCAAAGGCAACGAAACTGAGCCTGCTCCTGCAAAGGTTTGGGACACCTTGGGAAAACCAAGTGGCAAGTTTGATTATATGGTGAAATACACTGCACCTGAAAGTTCAAAGATTTCGATTGAAGACATCCAACCAACTGGATGGGGAGATTCCTTTGAATATAATAGTCAACTAGAAGAGGCTTATCAGCCCTCTCAATTTTCACAACAGCCTGAAATTACTGAAAATTTCAATGCATATACCAAGATTGATAACCTTGAAGATGGTTATTATCACATAAACGCCACTTTTGAAGATGAAGGGAAAGATGGCCCGCAGTTGACTCGGAAAGTGTCTCTGACAATGAGTCTCTTCATCCTGAAGATTGGAAATTACATCATGAAGATCCTGAAGATTGTGACTCATCTTATGCTCTTCAAGAAGTAGAAGAAGACCGTTTCAACTCTACAAAGAACAAGGTTGACAAACCATGGCCTTCAAATCCTGCTCGACCAGCGGTCAATGTCATCACTGAAGAAGATTCTGAGAAATTTTTTCCTGAATACATAATACACAGAGGAGTTTGTTGCTACTGGAAAGCTGTCGATGTTCCGAATGTTGTTCGCCGCTCAAAATAATCACCTCGCTGTTATTTTGACCTCCTTCCTGGCCCAAAGCAGAGAGATGTTTTATAGGGCTTTGCTTTTAAATGTTTTGCCCGAATAAGTTTGTGTACAGGGCTTTGTTTTTAAAAGTTTCCCTCTTTGTCCTGCCCAAGACAAATGAGTTTGTGTTTAGGGCTTTGTTTCAAAAATGAATCATAAATAAAGTGTCATTTTGAATTCCCTACATTATATGTTTATTTTTGCTTTTTCTGGAAATGGTAATCCTAAAAAACCAAAAAATCTTTTCAGTAATCTGCATACACTATTGCGTTCACAGTTTTTTCTGAAACAAGCATAAATCATATGTGCAGATTAACTATTAATAAACCCATTGAATGCAATAACCCTATGCCCTCTCCCAACTTTGAGTTTCCTGTGTTCGAAGCCGAAGAAGAGGAAGAAGAGGAGATCCCGAATGAGATCTCTCGATTACTTAAGCACGAGGAAAGAGCCATTCTGCCTCACAAAGAGCATTTAGAAAAGATCAACTTGGGTTCTGAAGAAGACAAAAAAGAAGTGACCATTGGATCGCTGCTTGATGTTGATATCAAGAGTAAGTTGATAGATCTTCTCAATGAATATGTTGACGTATTTTCTTGGTCCTACCAAGACATGCCTGGTTTGGATACCAATATTGTTCAGCATTTCTTGCCATTGAAGCCAGAATGTCTGCCAGTTAAGTAGAAATTGCGAAGGACTCACCCTGATATGGCAAACAAGATCAAAGTGGAAGTTCAAAAACAGCTTGACGCAGGTTTTCTAGTCACCTCCGAATATCCTCAATGGTTGGCCAACATTGTGCCAGTTCCGAAGAAAGATGGAAAAGTCACAATGTGTGTTGACTACCGTGACTTGAACAAGGCCAGTCCAAAAGATGACTTTCCATTACCGCATATCGACATGCTGGTCGATAACACCGCTAAGTTCAACGTCTTTTCCTTCATGGACGGGTTCTCCAGTTATAATCAGATAAAGATGGCTCCTGAAGACATGGAGAAGACATCTTTCATCATCCCATGGGGTACCTTTTGCTACAAAGTGATGCCATTTGGATTAAAGAATGCAGGCGCAACTTACCAAAGGGAAATGACTACTCTCTTTCATGACATGATGCATAAAGAAATTGAAGTTTATGTGGACGACATGATAGCCAAGTCCAGCACAGAAGAAGAACATATTGAATACCTTTTGAAGTTGTTTCTATTAGAACAAGATTTGTTCTGATCAATATTCTTAGTTTTGATGATAACAAGGATATGAATTTTATGTGAGATAATGTGGTACTCTAATACACTGCAATTTCCCTTTCAGGAAATATATAAAGAGTATGCACAAATCAGCGCTCAGAAGCTTTGACTCAGAAGGTTCAGCATGCAACATCAGAACATGGTCTGGCAAGACATCAGAAGATGGTCAAGGAAGAATCAGAACATGGGTCTATGGAAGCATCAGAAGAACTTGAGTTCAGAAGCAGAAGCACTGAAGTCCTCATGGTATCACGCTCAGAAGCACTTCAAGGTCAGAAGACAAGAAGATGCTCTGCACCAAGCTGTTTGACTCTGATGATATTCAAACACTGTAAATACAAACATCAGATCAGAAGCAAGTACAAGTGACAGGCTACGTTGACTGACAAAAGGAACGTTAGCAGATATTAAAGGCAACGTCAGTAGACACAGCGTGAACAAGGCTCGAGGTAGTTGACAAAATAGTGAAACATTAAATGCAATGCTGTACGGAATACGCAAAGCATTAGATGCTCCCAACGGTCATCTTCTCAAGTGACTATAAATATGAAGTTCTGATGAGAAGCAAGGTTACCAATTCTAAACAAACTTATTCTGAAAAACTTGTTGAAACACTGTTCAACTCAAAGCTCAGAAACTTCATCTTCATCAAAGCTCACTACATTGCTGTTGTAATATATTAGTGAGATTAAGCTTAAACTTTAAGAGAAATATCACTGTTGTGATTATAGATTTTCAGAAGCATTGTAAAACTCTTATTTGATTACATTAATTTGTAAGTAACTAGAGTGATCAAGTGTTGATCAGGATACTCTAGGAAGTCTTAGCTTGTGTCTAAGCAGTTGTAACTAGAGTGATCACGTGGTGGTCAGGATACTCTAAGAAAGTCTTAGCTTGTGTCTAAGCATTTGTTCCTAGAGTGATCAGGTTGTGATCAGGATACTCTAAAAGACTAAGTCGTGGGCTAAGTGGAAAACCATTGTAATCTGTTGCGATTAGTGGATTAAATCCTCAGGTGAGGTAAATCACTCCGTGGGGGTGGCCTGGAGTAGTTTAGTTAACAACGAACCAGGATAAAAATAACTGTGCAAATTGTTTTTATCGTTCAAGTTTTTAGACTACACTTATTCAAACCCCCCCTTTCTAAGTGTTTTTCTATCCTTCAATTGACATCAGAGCGCCGGTTCTAAGGTGCAAGCACTTAACCGTGTTTAGAAAAGATTCAGGAAGAGAAAAACGCTTCAGTATAAGATGGATGGTGAAATTCCAAGAAATCCATCTGCATCTACATCTGGCTCTGCTAAGCAATATAATGGTAACAATGGTTATACTAGACCACCAGTATTTGATGGTGAAAACTTTGAATACAGGAAAGATAAACTGGAAAGTTACTTTCTTGGTCTAGATGGTGAACTATAGGATCTTCTAATGGATGGTTACAAACATCTAGTGAAAGCTAGTGGCGTAAGGCTTACCAGACAAGAGATGGATGATGATCAGAAGAAGCTTTTCAGAAATCATCATAAATGTAGGACTGTTTTGCTGAATGCTATCTCTCATGCTGCGTATGAGAAGATATCTAACAGGGAAACTGCCTATGACATATATGAGTCATTGAAAATGACCCATGAAGGAAATGCTCAAGTCAAGGAGACTAAATCTCTTACTCTAATCCAGAAATATGAAGCCTTCAAGATGGAGGATGATGAAGATATTGAGAAGATGTTCTCAAGATTTCAAACTCTAACTGCTGGATTGAGTGTTTTGGATAAAGGCTACACCAAGGCTGATCATGTAAAGAAGATCATCGGAAGCTTACCCAGAAGATGGGGTCCAATGGTGACTGCATTCAAGATTGCCAAGAATCTGAATGAAGTTTCTTTGGAAGAGCTTATCAGTGCCTTGAGAAGCCATGAAATAGAGCTGGACGCAAACGAGCCTCAAAAGAAAGGTAAGTCTATTGCTTTAAAATCTAATGTTAAAAAATGCACTAACGCTTTTCAGGCTAGAGAAGAAGATCCTGAAGAATCAGAATCTGAAGAAGAAGATGAACTGTCCATGATCTCCAGAAGGGTAAACCAACTCTGGAAGAGCAAGCAAAGGAAGTTCAGAGGCTTCAGAAGTTCAAAGAGATTTGAACATGGAGAATCTTCTGGTGACAGAAGATCTGACAAGAAGAAGGCTGTCTGCTATGAGTGCAATGAGCCTGGACATTACAAGAACGAGTGTCCAAAACTTCAGAAGGAGAATCCCAAGAAGAAGTTTCATAAGAAGAAAGGTCTTATGGCAACATGGGATGATTCTGAATCAGAATCAGAATCAGACTCTGAAGGAGAACAAGCCAACTTCGCGCTGATGGCTACAGAAGATGATGGATCAGAATCTACATTAGAATCAGATTCTGAAGAGGTATTTTCTGAACTATCTAGAGAAGAGTTAGTTTCCAGTCTAACAGAACTTCTGGAACTCAAGGCTCATATTAGTATCAAATACAAAAAGCTGAAGAAGCAGTTTGAATTTGAAACTAAGAAGCTAGAATTGGAAAATTCTGAACTGAAGGAAAAAGTTTTAAACCTATCCAAAGATAGTGGATCTCCTTCTGAAATAGAAAAATCCATTCCTAACATGAATCATATTCTGAAAGAATATGACTCGAGCTTCTGAAAGTTCTTATCTAGAAGTATTGGCAAAAGTCATCTTGCTTCTATGATATATGGTGTTTCTGGAAACATAAGGTTTGGTTTTGGCTATGAGGGCGGTACCTCACATAAATCTGAACCTGTTGATGATCTGAAGATCACATACAAGCCATTGTATGATCAGTTCAAATATGGCCATGCACATGATATTAGGCTCACTTCACATGCACAGAAGTTTAACACTGTTCACACCAAGAAGCATGTGACACATCCTAAGAAATATTATGCTGACAAACCTAAAGAATATCATGTTGTTCCTCCTGTTAAATATTTTGCTAAACCCAAGTTCAATCAGAACTTGAGGAGAACTAACAAGAAAGGACCCAAGAAATTATGGGTACCTAACGAGAAGATAATTTCTGTTGCAGATATCCTTGGCTGCAAAGAAGACAAAAAGCAAAATGTCATGGTACCTAGACTCTGGGTGCTCGCGACACAAGACGGGAAGAAGGTCCACATTCCAAGACCTGGTGCTTAAACCAGGTGGAGAAGTCAAGTTTGGAGGAGATCAGAAGGGCAAAATCATTGGCTCTGGAACCATAAGTCTTGGTAACTCTCTTACCATAACTAATGTACTTCTTGTAGAAGGATTAACACATAACTTATTGTCCATAAGTCAATTAAGTGACAATGGTTATGATATGATCTTCAATCAAAAGTCTTGCAAGGCTGTAAGTCAGAAGGATGGCTCAATCCTATTTACAGGCAAGAGAAAGAACAACATTTATAAGATTGATCTTTCAGATCTTGAGAAGCAGAAGGTGACTTGCCTTATGTCTGTTTCTGAAGAGCAATGGGTCTGGCACAGAAGATTAGGACATGCTAGTTTGAGAAAGATTTCTCACATTAACAAACTAAATCTGGTCAGAGGACTCCCTAATCTGAAATACAAATCAGATGCTCTTTGTGAAGCATGTCAGAAGGGCAAGTTCTCCAAACCTGCATTCAAGTCTAAGAATGTTGTCTCTTCCTCAAGGCCGTTAGAACTCTTGCACATTGATCTGTTTGGCCCAGTCAAAACAGCATCTGTCAGAGGGAAGAAATATGGATTAGTCATCGTAGATGATTATAGCCGCTGGACATGGGTAAAGTTCTTGAAACACAAGGATGAGTCTCATTCAGTGTTCTTTAAATTCTGCACTCAGATCCAATCTGAGAAGGAGTGCAAGATCATAAAGGTCAGAATTGATCATGGTGGCGAATTTGAGAACAGATTCTTTGAGGAGTTCTTCAAAGAAAATGGTATTGCCCATGATTTCTCTTGCCCTAGAACTCCACAACAAAATGGAGTTGTAGAGCGAAAGAATAGGACTCTACAAGAAATGGCCAGAACCATGATCAATGAAACCAATATGGCTAAGCATTTCTGGGCAGAAGCAATAAACAATGCATGCTATATTCAGAATAGAATCTCTATAAGACCTATTCTAAATAAGACTCCTTATGAATTATGGAAGAACAGAAAGCCCAACATTTCATATTTTCATCCTTTTGGATGTGTGTGTTTTATTCTGAATACTAAAGATTATCTTGGTGTCATACCCTAATTTTTGACCCCCCTGAGATGACATATCTTCATGATTTTTCATCAAGTCAAAGCAAGTATCCAGAACAGCCTAACATTCAATCAAGGGTGTTCAAAGACAAGAAAACTCAGGCAAAGGATCAATCAATAGAGGGATTAGTCTCTAATACAATCATAAGACTCAAAAGCCTCATTATTACACCTATGATTGATTAAGACACCCAGTCATCTAAGTACAGGATTACTCAGATCAACAGACTAGGGTTTGGAGCCTATCAAGGACTAAAATCAGGGATCACCTTTGGGAAACCCTAAAAAGCCCTAAGGGACCATTCAAAGACATCAATCATATTCAAATAACTCTTACGACAAGATCCACTGGACATTACACCTCAATTCAAAGTCTACACTCATCATTGTCCTCTGGTCGACAATTAGGGTTTTTGACCTAATTCACCAAGATAGTTGACTTTTAATCAGGGCATGGATCCAAAACTCAAGACATGATTCAAGAATTTCTACTACCTCAATATAATCCATTTACATCATTCATTTGAGGAAAAGATCTTGTTTCTACACAAAAGTCCAAAAAATTCACTTTGTCAGGCAAAAGTCAACTGTATGGGATCACCTTTGACTTTTAAGGTTTTTGGTCAAAAAATGACTTTCAAAGATCAATATCATCAATATATGGATATTAAAGTCATTTGACCAAAGATATTCAAAGAAATTCATCAAGGAGCAAAAAGTCGGGAATTAGGGTTTTTGAAGGCATGGTGAGAACTCAAAATTTCACCTACACAACTCAAAAAACTTCCAACATGAAAGTTGTAGATCTTGCAAAATAAAACAACATCTTACAAAGGAACTTTTTTCAAAAGATCAATCATTTATGAAGTTTTGGAAATTTTGAAGTTTAGGTCATAAACACTTAGAAATTTTTCTAAGTGTTTTAACCTAGTTTTCATCCAACTTTGGGCTCATTTTTCACAAATTTCCCAAATGATTCTGAAGAAGACATAAACTAATGATTTAAAGTAGATGTTTAGGGCTTTCCAAATTGTGTTCAACCTTCTCCAAATTCAATTTGAGCTAAGAGTTATGCTTGTTCAAAGTTGGCCTCATGAAGTAAAATTATAGGTCATGAACACTTTTGGACTTTGCAAATTTTGTGCAAATAACCTCTCTTATGGATGCTACACGACCCATAACACATCTGAAACCATGCCATGCATTCATTTTCACCATGCCATAAGAATTGAAGAAGATTCTAAAAACAAGAACATGTGATTATGTAATGATTACTTTTGTGAATTTATGGCAAATTGATGAATCACCCAAGGAATCTTCTCATCAACCAATTAGAGCTCACTTTGCATCTGAAATGTCCCCTAAGATCAGATAGAATCAATGGATAGGGGAAGCTAGCCCGAAAATGCATCATTGCATTTTGGAGATTCTTTGAATTTCTTCATGGCTAAGAAACCAAACTCACTACACTAAGCAAGCTCACCACAGCCAATTGATCTGCATCCATTTGCCTATAAATACAGAGGCATTCCTCATTCAAAATCACACCAAAGCAACCATATTCCTTGCTTTCTCTTTCTCTTCTCATGTTCATTGTTTTTCAAAGTTCTTTGGCAAGAAGAATCGATTTCTTCAAACTAGAGCTCATCTTTGGGAAGTGAACATTCTAACATCTCAAGGGAGGTCATTTGAGGTGATCCAAGCACCTGGATCACTTCTGTAAGTGGAGGAACACCATTGTTGCTCTCACTTTGGAGCATTTGTAGTTGGAGGTCCATGGAGTAATTCAGGAGGTTCCGAGGCAAGCCAATCATCCAGACACATTCCTCAGGTCATAGTGAAGCTAACCAGATGGCTGCAGCTCATCTGTAACTCCAAATTCAACAACCTCCATGTTCACTTGAAGCTGAAATCGAGGGAGGTCCACAGAGCAATTCAGGAGGATTCAAGCTCCAATAAGCATCCAGTTAGCATCATTGAGTCTCAGGGAAGCTATTGAGATCATTCATTCAAGCCCAGGTGCTCTCTATCATCCTCACGACCTCCATTTTCAGAGGTAAGTTTCTGAACCTCACCTCTCTAATTTAAGCACTCTTTGTGAAATAGCTCGATTCTATCTTGTTCAGCATCATCAGAGGATTGAAAACCCTCTATCATCATTCATTTATCTTTCAGTATAGTCATTTAATTTGATTTTGAAATTTTAGGGTTCTTCACGATTTCTGGTAAATTAGTTAGATGTAGTTAATATTAATCCATGTTAGTTACATATTCAAAATCGTGAGTGAATTTAGAGCAAGTTTCATGTTTACATCGTTGCAAATAGTTGAGAAACGAGTGAGTTCAGAAATTCAAAAATGGAGAACTTGAGGTTGAAGACGAAGATGGTGAAGCGCGCCATTTTTGAAATCTCAGGGCAAAGTTTATTTTATTTTGAGTGATAGGCGTTTTATAAACGACTGAATAACTTGCCCCAGTGGCCACACATGCGCTCTTAGTCTCCTCATGCCCAAGGTCTGGGGTTCGAATCCCCCTCGCCCCAGACTTTTTGCTTCATTTATTTTTCAATGTTTTGCCACTTGTTTGAAAATATAATAAGTTGGATGTGCATCTTAAACAAACTGCGCGCGTAGCCCAGATGGTGGGTGTTTTGGCCAATGACTTGGAGGGCGTGAGTTCAACCCCTCTAGGTGACAAAACCATTTTTTTATCACTTTTCACACTAAATTTCTTCACAACTTCACACAATTAATTCACCTATCAAATTAAATCATTTTCACTTCATTTTTCATACACCTATTATTTAATATATCTATTTTGTGAATAGTCAAAAAAATCATAAAAATATTATTTATTTCTTGAATTTTAATTAGGTTTAAAATAGTATGTTTTTAAGTGTTTTCTTAAGTACTTTAAATATATATATTATCACTTTATTTTAACCTAATCACTTTGTAAATAATTTTATGATAAAACCCTAATTGTTTAGGTCTTAATTAGTTAAAAAGTCTTTATTTTACCCTAATTAAGTTGACTTTTGTCAATTTTCAAAACTGTTTTCAATCTCCGAATAAATCAAATGATTAAGGTTTTCAAACAACAAAACCTTGTATCATTCCAAATCATTTTTCAAATTGCTTTTACACCAGTACTGTAAAGTACTGGGCCTCTAATAGAGTGTAAGTCCCAAAAACCTTCTCTTCTTAGCTTGTTTTCAAAACTGTATTTTCAAAATCTTCTTTCTGTTTTCAAAACATTCTTCTGGTATTTGAAGGGCATTATTCCCGGTGAAACTCTTCAGATACCTATGTGACCTTTGTCCATCTTCACTTCTTCTGTTTTCAAAAACCATTAACTGTTTATCATATCTATTCAACTGTTATCAACAAAACAACAAAAATATTGTTGAGGCTCTGTACATACTTCTTCAATGGCCTTCACTCCACCCAGGTTAGGCTTTACAAGCTTTCAATTTACAGTCTTTATTTAAATTACTGTCAAATATGAACTGTGCATATATATTAGTTTAGAACTACGCTTGAGTATAAACCTTAGGACAGTTAAACTATACATATTATAGGAATATGGCCTAGGATTGAGAATGTCTTCCCGGTGAAGGCTCTTTCCTAATTAGAGATCTGTAGTTCAAACCCCCAAGATGAATTATTCCCGGTGAAACATCTTGGTAAAAACCTTAGAATCCAAAAATATAGGACACATCCACCCAAAGAGGAATTATTCCCGGTGAAACCTCTTACCCATTTGCTTAGAGCCAAAATAAGTTCAAAACTACATAGCTTTCTCTTGTGCTATAACAAGGACCCTCGATTAGCCTCCTCTTGGGCTTTGTACAAGGACCCACAGGCTTCTTAAAAGCATTTCCAGCTTCCTCTTGAGCTTGTATACAAGGACCCATCAGGTTTCTTATAAACATAGGAACAGGTCTTTAGTCACCTTTTAGCCTACCCTGGTGAGTTTCTTCCAATTTAAACCAGACTTTAAACAAGCTAAGTTTGTCTCAATTCTACATTGAGTACATTTTTGGAATGAGAGACATGGACAGTCTCTGTCACCCTTATCTTCATCAATCTTCCTTAGCAGAGTCTAGGATCTATGTTTACTTCTCCTCAACATGTGTCAGCCTTCATCTTGGGCTTTAAACAAGAAGTCTCCACTAGATAATCTTTCTGCCAATCCTTTCATCCTTTAATAATTAATGGAGAGCTACCCAAATCAATCATTTTAACAAAATCCCTGGAAAGGGTTAGCTTCCACACATTCTTTCATCTTTTTAATAAAACCCCTGGAAAGGGTTAGCCTCCAAAGTCAATTAAAATCAATCCATCATTTTAACAAAATCCCTGGAAAGGGTTAGCTTCCACACATTCTTTCATTTTCAATAAAAACCCCTGGAAAGGGTTAGCCTCCAAAGTCAATTAATAAAAATGTCAAAAAAATAAAGATTCATTTCTCTTAGGAGATAATTTCCCCAAAAAGAGTCAAAACCCCTGGAAAGGGTCAGCCTCCAAAAAATATGATAAAGTCAGTCTTTTACCAAATAATTCATCCAGCTGAGTCAAAATCCCTGGAAAGGGTTAGTTTCCAAAGAAAAACAGTCTTTCAATAAATAAAATCTCCTCAGTAGAGTCAAAACCAACAAAAATAGTTAGCCTCAACCTTGGCCTTCATACAAGACACCAAACAATAAAACTCCCCTGTCAAGAGTCAGCCTCAACCTTGGGCATTGTACAAGGCAGATAATAGAGTCTCCCCAGTGAGTTCTTCATCATTCAGTAGCCACAACCTTGGGCTTTGTACAAGGCAGATAAACCATATTTTCATGTGTCAAAGATTCCTAACACCTAGGATCTTTTCCCTATAGAGTCATCCATACTCAGTTTATTTAAGAGTCTGCCACAACCTTGGGCTTTGTACAAGGCAGAAAATAATGTTTTCCCTTAGCTATAGTCAGCCACAACCTTGGGCTTTGTACAAGGCACATAAAATAGAGTTATTCATTCAATTATCCTCAACAGTTAGCCACAACCTTGGGCTTTGTACAAGGCACATAAATAGAGTCTCCCTAAGTAGAGTCAGCCTCAATTCTGGGCTTTGTACAGAACACAAAAATACCCTGTAATTAATCCCCAGTGGAGTCATCTCCCAGAGTCAATAATATTAATTAATCAATCAAAAAAGCCTCAAGCTTGGGCCTCATACAAGCCAGCTAAAGTCAAATCTTTTATACAGTAGATAGACATAGCTTATCTCTATAGAGAGATATTTTTACTACTCTACCACATTCAAACAAACAAACATTTCAATTTCAATTTTAATCAAGTCTCCCATTTAGGATTTTGAAAGGCATGAGCTGGCAGTAAAACCCAGACATGTGGTAACTTTCCCTAATTTGGATGAGCATCTTTCTTTCATTTAAGAGGCATTTGACTGGTATACTTGCACATACACAAGTAAGGTCCCCCTCTCGAATGAAATGAATTCAGTTATTCTGTCACTCCTTTAAATGTTTGTGGTAGAATAGTACAAATACCTCTCTGTAGAGATTATTTCATGTCTCTTTACTGTAAACAGAGATTTAATTCCAAGCTTCAACCTTGAGCTTCAAACAAGGCACCAAGAACAATTAATTTCCCTAGTTAGTTCCCCGAACTACATTAAGCTCTGACTTCCACTAGGGATATGTAGGCATGAGGTTCACAAGGAATCTCAGCGAGCTAATAAAATACCAAAAATAGTCAGTTTGTTTGTCTGTCTGTCTTTTTTTTAATCAATTCAATTCCTTCTCCTAACACAAAGGAGAAACTTTCCCAATCATTAGCAATAAACACAATCACAATGACACAGAGAAGGTTCCTGTAGAGTACTACAGATATGTAGGGTGTTTAAACACTTCCCTATGTATAACCGACCTCCCGGACTCCAGAATTTCTAGTCTAGGTGAAATCCCCACACTTAGCAAACTCCTAGGGTTTAGTTGAGATCTTTTTTCCCCTTTCCTACTCGTAGGACAAATAAGAAAGTTCATGTGATATCGTAGGAAGAACTGAAATAAAATTCATCCCACCACGGGCGCATTCTCCTTCCAAATTTTGCGTGAAGGGTTTAGCGTGCCGTCCTCCCAAGTGAAACGGGGAGGTAAAAGAAAACGACACCACACTTGGTAAGTTTGATTCTAAAGCACAAAAGTGTTTCCTTCTTGGATATTCTGAACGCTCTAAAGGCTACAGAGTATACAATACTGAAACATTGATTGTAGAAGAATCAATCAATATCAGGTTTGATGATAAGCTTGGTCTTGAAAAACCAAAGCAGCTTGAGAATTTTGCAGATATAGATATTGATATATCAGAAGCTGTAGAACCAAGAAGCAAAGCTGCAGAAGCTGAAAGTCTCAGAAGCAATGGATCAGAAGATCAAGTTGCTGCATCTTTAGAGAATCTCAGGATTTCTGAAGAACCAACAGTCAGAAGATCACCTAGACTTGCTTCAGCTCATTCAGAAGATGTGATCCTTAGGAAGAAAGATGATCCTATCAAAACAAGATCATTTCTAAAGAATGACAACCCGAAGCAGTGATCAGAATCAGTAGGCGTAAAGTCCCTTCAGAAAAATACAGCTGTCATCTGTTTTCTGAGGATGAACACATGTATGTACGGTTAGTACAAAGCGTGCAGTTGAAAAGACGCCGACCTAGGTAATTGTGTTAAATCATTTCATTTACCACGTTCTCTCTCTTAACGTCATTTCTCATTTAATACATAATGATTTTTTTTAATCAATTTTTTTTAAAACAGTTTCTTTTATCTTTTTTTCTTTTCAAATTGTTTAAATAATCCGCTTCATATTCATTTCTTTTCTCTCTCTCTTTTGCACATCTCTTTCGTTGCATCTGTTTTCAAACCCTAGTTTCTGATTTGATCTCAAAGCATAATCATCATGAACTCATCTTCAAGTTCATCAAACCCAGCAGAAAGACTCACCTCTTCACAGATTCTGCTACGCAAATATCAGTATGCTCCATTGAAAACATGCTTAATTCCCACGGAAGAATTGGAAGTTCTAAGTGAATCTGCAGTAGACATCAACAACCTAAAAGTAAATGGCTTTAAGTGTGATGTAAGAATCTTTGAGCAAGGATGGTCTAAATACCTTGATAGATTGGTTGGACCAATTTATCCTGAACTTGTGAAGGATTTCTGGGTACATGCAACGATTACCCCAACTGCCATCATTTCATTCGTGCTAGGGCATGAAGTGGTTATCACTGAAAAGCTCATCAGGAAGCTGTATAATCTGAATGATGAAAAAGGTTGGTCTGGTCTTCAACATGCAACAGTTGACTGGACTCAAGTTGAACAACAAATCTCTCTGGCCTTTGGAATTGATTCTCATAACACGGGCCCCTTAAGGCCATTTTATAAAGTATGGGCTGAGATTATTCTGGGTTCTCTTCACCATAGAAAGAGGATGCTCTCCTCCTCCTACATCAGTCCGGCTCACAAGTATACTCTTTTCTGCATTGGCAGAAAGACAAAGATCAACATCTCTCATATTTTGTTTGAGAATCTGAAGACTTCTATTTTTGAGTCAAGAGAAGATGAAAGGGAGAAGTACCCTCATATTCCAAGAAAGACTATTCCTTTCGAAAGAATGATTTCAGACTTCTGATTGAAAGCAAAGTGCTGGACTCCATCAGAAAACTCAATGCGTCTCATTTTCTTGGAGTAGTTCAAGGTTCCATCTTCAATGGTGTTGATTTGTTCAGACTGGAACTCATTAAGAATGTTCCTTTTGTGTGCACAAGCTTTCCTGACATTCTGTCAATAAGTGTTGTTGTTGAAGGATTTGTCTCTTTGTTTCATAAAGAACTTCATCAGGCTGTCAAGCTTTACCTGGAAGATTGTGTTAGGAAGCAATCAGATGTTGATCCTGCTTGGATCCGTGGCAGAGTACTTCCGTCCAAAGCTGATCTTCTGAAGAAGGATAAGATGGAACAACAGGCAAGACTAAAAAGAAAGGCCCGAGAAGATGAGGCTGAGAAAGCCAAGAAGTTGAGGGTCACCTATGATCCTGACAAGGTGGCATCTTCTGAACGCAAGGAGAAAAGGATCAAAGACTCTTTTCACAAAACCAGATCTTCATGTGCTTCTTCTGAATACGCCTCCAGGCAGGTTTTTACTCCACCTCCTTCTGTCCCTAAACCTTCTCCCCTTTCACCTCCTCCTGAACCAAAAGTAAACTTCACTATACCAAATCCTTCTCCATCATCTCTTTCCACTCCCTTTCTAAACCCAACACCTCTGAGCATTCTTCCCCCAACTCCTTCTGATAAATCTTTCTCACCAATCCCCTTCATAAATACTCCATCCTCTTCTGAACCTATACTCTCTGATACTCCATCCACATCAATCATTCCCTCAGATGTCCCTTCTTCCTCATCCATCGCACCTCCACCTTCTTTATCCCATCCCTTACCTACCAGAAAATCCAAACCCTACTGTCTTCTCTACCCTGACTACAAATTTACCTTCAATCCTCCTGAACCTGAACCCTATACCTACCTGGAATTATTCAGACATGAGGTGATTAGCAGTCTAGACCTTCTGAAGGATGCCTTCCTAAATGGTCTGGATGATGTTTCTACAAGAAGCCTCTGGAGAAGCTTTCGCAAGGATTTTCAAGTAGAAGCAATGGGAGTACAGAAGAGACTAGTGGCTGCTGCCCCTGGTTACCCTGGTTATCTGCTGGAGGGTGTTAACGGTATGTACTACCATCCTCTCATAAATTGTGTTGCTGCTGAGGAGAAGCCCTTTGTGGATGAATTGGAAGTAGCAAGACTGGCTGCTGCGTTGGAAGCTAATCCTTGCAGAGAAATTGTGGTATGGAGACCTCAATATCCTGTTCTGATCGATGATTTCAAGACTCTCTTTGACTTTTTGAGGGAAAACCCTTCTAAGAAAGACCCAAGCTTGCTCATTCTAGAAGTTGTTGACCCACCAGAAGTTGAAGGTCCTTCTGCCCCCAGGAATCTAGCTGCCATTCTTCAGGAACTTGAGAATGGAGATTCTGAGATTCCAGCCGCAGAATATGGAGATGCTTCAATGCAAGAAGCAGATGTAGAAGATCATGTTGCTGAATCAGTTCCTGTTGAGGAAATCCGTGCAAATGATCTCTCAATGGAAGCTACAGATCACAATGCCATCCCTTTGGATAGAAGCTGTGAAGCTTCTTCTGTTGAACCTTCCCGTCTTGCAAGGACTCTGGAAGTTCTTCAGAAGAACCAGGATGAGCAAAGCTCAGTCAATGCTGAGTTTAGAGATTTCATAGAGAAGCAGAATGAGCACAACAATGGGGTTCAAGAGATGCTGGCCAAGATCTTATTAAAGCTAGGGTCATCTCAGATTGAGTCTTAGTTGTTTTTGTTTTTATTTGCTGCATCTGTTTTGTGCATCTTCTCTTCCTTATCTTCGTGTACTTCTGTACTTGTCTGCTTGAACTTCAATGAAATTTTTTTTTTCTTCTGTGTGTTTCTTTTTGTTTTTTATCTGAATCTTTTATGTTTTTGATGTTATGACAAAAAGGGGGAGAAATATGTGATAAATGATTTGATTTAATCAGTTGCTTAACTAACAGAACTTGCAAAGTTCTATGCTTTAAGTTGTGTTGTTGCAAGAATTGAAGAAAATCTTTAAAAGATCAACATAAGAAGCAACAAGATGAGGAAAAGCAATTCTATAGAGAATCAAGCTCTTGGATTCATGAAGCAAGCTGAGTGCTATGAAGCTTCAGAATCAGAAGCAAGAAGCAAGAAGGAAAAATGTTCAGATATTCTGATTATAAAATATGCTCTGAAACATTATGTCTATGTGTTCTGATACATATTATGTGGCTCTGACACATTTTATGTACTCTGAAACATACTCTATGTTCTGACTCTTTCATGCTGACTTTTGTCGTTTAGTCTTGTTCTGTAACATTTCAGGATGTAGAGATGCTCTGATGATGCTCTGGTACATTCAACAATGTTCTGATACAATCTAGCATGAAGTGATGTAAGAAGAAATTCAAGCTCTGAAGCTGTCCTAATGGAAGCAGAAGTCAGAAGCTGTGAATGTTCTGAAGATCAAAGAAATTCAAGTTCTGAAGCTGTCCGATGGAAGCAGAAGTCAGAAGCTGTGAATGTTCTTAAGATCAAAGAAATTCAAAGTTCTGAAGCTGTCCTATGGAAGCAGAAATCAGAAGTCATGAATGTTCTAAAGATCAAGCACATGTGAACGTCTCTACTGAAATACTCAGGGAAGTCTTTTATTTATAAAATTCTTCTAGTATTAATTTCAGGGGGAGATTATTCATCTCAGGGGGGGATTGTTAATCTCAGGGGGAGACATATTCACATGCTTATGCTATAGCTGTGTAATTGTCTTTAGCCGTCTGCTCTTTCTGATCGCAAATTCATATCATTTATATATGTTTTTGTCATCATCAAAAAGCGGGAGATTGTTAGAACAAGATTTGTTCTGATCAATATTCTTAGCATTGATGATAACAAGGATATGAATTTTGTGTGAGATAATGTGGTACTCTAATACATTGCAATTTCCCTTTCAGGAAATATATAAAGAGTATGCACAAATCAGCGCTCAGAAGCTTTGACTCAGAAGGTTCAGCATGCAACATCAGAACATGGTCTGGCAAGACATCAGAAGATGGTCAAGGCAGAATCAGAACATGGGTCTATGGAAGCATCAGAAGAACTTGAGTTCAGAAGCAGAAGCACTGAAGTCCTCATGGTATCACGCTCAGAAGCACTTCAAGGTCAGAAGACAAGAAGATGCTCTTCACCAAGCTGTTTGACTCTGATGATATTCAAACAATGTAAACACAAACATCAGATCAGAAGCAAGTACAAGATGGCAGGCTACGCTGACTGACAAAAGGAACGTTAGAAACTATTAAAGGCAACGTCAGTAGACACAGCGTGAACAAGGATCGAGGTAGTTGACAAAAGCGTGAAACATTAAATGCAATGCTGTACGAAATACGCAAAGCATTAAATGCTCCCAATGGTCATCTTCTCAAGTGCCTATAAGTATGAAGTTTTGATGAGAAGCAAGGCTGACGATTTGCTGATAATTAACTTGCTGAAACGCTGTTCAACTCAAAGCTCAGAAACTTTATCTTCATCAAAGCTCACTACATTGCTGTTGTAATATATTAGTGAGATTAAGCTTAAACTTTAAGAGAAATATCACTGTTGTGATTATAACTTTTAAGAAGCATTGTAAAACTCTTATTTGATTACATTAATTTGTAAGTAACTAGAGTGATCAAGTGTTGATCAGGATACTCTAGGAAGTCTTAGCTTGTGTCTAAGCAGTTGTAATTAGAGTGATCACGTGGTGGTCAGGATACTCTAAGAAATTCTTAGCTTGTGTCTAAGCATTTGTTCCTAGAGTGATCAGGTTGTGATCAGGATACTCTAGAAGACTTAGTCGTGGGCTAAGTGGAAAACCATTGTAATCTGTTGAGATTAGTGGATTAAGTCCTCAGGCGAGGTAAATCACTCCGTGGGGTGGACTGGAGTAGTTTAGTTAACAACAAACCAGGATAAAAATAATTGTGCAAATTGTTTTTATCGTTCAAGTTTTTAGACTACACTTATTCAAACCCCCCCTTTCTAAGTGTTTTTCTATCCTTCAGCCCTTGGAGCGTTTAGAATATCCAAGAAGGAAACACTTATGAGCTTTGGAATAAAACTTGTTCACATGATCCTTAGTATTCAGAATATAACAAACACATCCAAAAGGATGGAAATATGAAATGTTGGGTTTTCTGTTCTTCCACAATTCATAAGGAGTCTTATTGAGAATAGGCCTAATGGAGATTCTATTCTGAATATAACATGTTGTGTTAATTACTTCTGCCCAAAAATGCTTAGACATATTAGTCTCATTGATCATGGTTCTGGCCATTTCTTGGAGAGTCCTATTCTTTCGTTCTACAACTCCATTTTTTTGTGGAGTTCTAGGACAAGAGAAATCATGGGCAATACCATTTTCTTTGAAATAAATTTCAAAGAATCTGTTCTTAATTTCACCATCATGATCACTTCTGACTTTTATGATTTTACATTCCTTTTCAGATTGAATCTGATTATAGAAGTCAAATAACACAGAATGTGACTCGTCCTTGTGTTATAAGAGCTTTACCCATGTTCATCTGCTGTAGTCATCTACAATGACCAATCCATATTTCTTGCCTCTGATTGATGCTGTTTGGACTGGGCCAAACAGATCAATGTGCAGAAGTTCTAAAGGCCTAGATGAAGAAACAACATTTCTAGACTTAAACGCAGGTTTTGAAAACTCTCCTTTCTGACATGCTTCACAAAGAGTATCTGATTTATATTTCAGATTGGGGATTCCTCTGACTAGATTGAGTTTGTTAATTTGAGAAATCTTTCTCGAGTTTGTTAATCTGAGAAATCTTTCTCATACTAACATGACCCAATCTTCTGTGCCAGACCCACTGCTCTTCGTTAACAAACAGATGGCAAGTAACCTGTTGGTTTCGAAGATTTGAAAGATCAATCTTATAAATGTTTGTCATACCCCAAATTTGTCCTACCCTTTAATTTCTAACTGGCTTAGGCTTTGCATTTCATCTGCATACTCTCCATTAGGACATTAACACGACTCATGCATTCATTAACCAATAACTGCACACTGGATCAAGGATCTTGAAAGCTAGGGTTTTTATATGGTCGTTCATTGTGGACTTCATTCTCCTAAAGCTACAAGGTTTTCCCCTATGGAGATTCGTCAAGGGCAAGAGGACTATGGTTTCTTATACATGGTGTCTGAATTTGTTAATTTCACTGAGGATCACGAGATTTCATGTTAATTGCTCTCCTATGCTTCAAGTATTGTCTTCGTCCAAAGGACTCCTCAGGATATTCTGTTTGTGATCATTAAGTCAAGGGTATGGTTTGACTTGCCAAAAGCGTGAGCATGTTTAGAAGATTCCTTTTGTTCAAGGTTACAATGCATTTAGTTTGACTACCTGGATCATAAAGAGACTGCACAAAAGGGTAAACACACATGGCAAAGACAAACGGCCATTCAATTCATACATTACTAGAAGCTATTACAAAAAAGGTGGAAAGGAAGAGAATAAGAGTTACATTCATGTGAAAGAAAAGAACTTCATTAGAATATTCACCCATTTCCCCATGTCCGTGTTTAATACAGATTCGATACATCCATGCCGTTACATAGAAAACTCTACAACAAACTGAATTACAAAAGAAAAAGGACCTATTCCTAAAAGCTTCAACATTTTGCCTTTAAAGCTTCTCCATTCAATTCCATGCTTGATCCTTGTTGCTTCTTCATACTTCATACACAAGAAAAACCCAACTGTTCATTACAAATTTACACCAGAAATAGTCCAAATTCCTTCATGTTTACATTCCATTCTCCATGATTGTTCTTGTTATTCCATGTTGCTTTGAGCTTCCATCATGATCTTGTTACAAATCAGAAAAGATCATTACATTTCAAATCATATTACATTCATAATGTGTCACCGTTACAATTTTATTACAAAAAAAACAAATTCAATCCATTGGTGTCCCCAACACTAAACTTCACTATGAGTTTATTCCTTCAAGCCTTCATCCATCATCTTCTGCCCATCCTCACAAATATCTGCTGCAAGTTAATTAAAAACAAACAAAATTATCAGCAAAAGGATGAACAAAAACAGTGCTGCACAAACAGAGCCAACATCCATCTTCAGACCTCAAAGCAAGTCGATTCGCAAAGTTCAGCAGCAAATCATCAAATTCAGCCCCTGTACAAATTCAAAACCATTCAAACCTGCTGTCATACGCATGTTAACCTCATACATTTCTTATTCCAAATAGAAACCATTTACAAGAACCATAACCAGAACCACTAACCATTCAATATACACCTTTTCTAAATAGTCCCTGCATCCAAATCCTACTAACCATATACTTTAACCAAAATCAGTCACACTGCATACATTCAAACCTCCAACAGTATTCTAACAGATCCCAACAACCTAGTATTAAGCAAAACCAATATCTAACTACCTAAACTTTGTACCTAACTAACTATCAAAACTGAACTCCAACTACCTCTAACAGAAAACCAAACTCAACTAACCAAGCCAGCTCAGCAAATAACTAACCTAACAGTTTCACTTCCCAACTCTCTATAACAGTTTCATAACCGCCTTTTAACAGACTGTAAACGAATCAATAACTGGATCCAAACCAACATAACTAACTGAGTCAGCTTTCTAACAAACTAACTCAGTGAGTGAACTAACCGACTCATTCTCAACTAACTTCAAAACCGTTCAATCCTCACCGTTCATTTCATAACAGAACCGAGCTAATCATAAGGCTCACACTTCATCCCCTCAGCCTATATAACCACCCTTCCCTCCACAATTCAAAGATTCACGCCATAATCACCATTTCTCAACCTTCACTCATCATCACTCTCACCTCTAACCTATCATCATCTTCGTTCTCTCTCAACCAGATTCATCTCCTTCGTCTTCCTCTCAATTCCCCATCATCAATTCACATTCACCACTTCATCACTCTCTCTCTCTCTCTCTCTCTCTCTCTCTGAACTTCTCTCTCAGATAACTCAATCCTCACCACACGCTCAGCATCGAGAGGCCATTGGAGCTCCACAGTCGGAGCTCCGATTGAGCTTGAGCTTAGCCTCCATTAATCCTTATCCTCCCCGCTCTCACGCCTCACAGCAACAACGCACTCAACAGAAGAATCACAGAAAATCGCAAAAAGGAAGAAGTAAAAGAAGAAGAAGAAAGAGGAACAATACGCAAGAAGGGAACAAAGGAGGTTACCTGAGATTGAAGTATATCCTTGCGTTTATTTCGCCAAGTCGACGTCGTCGAAGGAGCGCCGGACTGACTCCGGTAGGTAAACGCGAATTCCTCCAACTTTCTTCATCTCTTTACGCTATTGTTTGATGTTATAACGAATATCAGTGTCCCCTGAATTCTTCCCCCATGGCCTCGCTTCATGATTCGCGGTTGTTATCGTCTAATTTGGTTTATTGTTAGATCTAGGGTTCGTAATCCCTCTCTCGATTTGGGAGGAGGGAGCCTCTTTCAGGCGAAATTGATGCGGGATTCTGACAGAGGATGAAGAGAGGTTTGTAGCGAGGTCATAATTTCCAGATTTGGTCAAGCTCCGCCGCCTCCGGCACGGCGGAGCGATTCCCGGTGAGGGAGGTTTTGTTCGAGAGAGAAGAGCAAGAAAGGATTGAGTCTGAGAAGTCTGGTAGTCACAAATTTGGCCCTAAAACCAAAACGCACCGTTTTAATCAATTTTCTTTTTTTAGTTTCTCTTTTTACTTTAAATCGTAATAATAAAAATCTGTTACTACAAAAATCCATTGGGCTGAAACACTCTTCTCACCCCCACTTTTGGCCCATAACCTTTTTTCGTATAAGAAGACCTGAAAACAAAAACAAACCTTTGGGCCATAACCTTCTGGGCCCTGCTCCCTTGCTGACTGCACCATAGTTTTGAATTTGCACCCCTGTGCACATATCTCCTTGTTAGAATTTAGGTATTGACATAGTTTTTGGTTATTAAATTTCCTTTGATAAAACAATAAAAACCATGCTTTTCTAAATAGATTTTAGTTGACTTTTAGAGTTAATTGCTAGATACTTTTAGGTCCGTTAACACTCTTTTAATCATAAAATCGATAAAATTTGTTAGACTTTTAGATCATTTTTTAGGAATTAATCTTGGTCCCTTTAATTGATATTTTTCATATTAAAAAATCATATAAACATAGTAGAGTTTTAGGTTGATTTTGACATTAATCGTTTGAACTCATTTCTTTCATAAAAACCATAAAAATAATAGTACTTTTAATTCACTTTTACTACATTTTCTACTTGTTCTTTTCCATGCTCTTGTACTATTTTCATGTACCCTAATTTTTACTTCTATTGTGATCTTTATTTTCATAGTCTTTAATTCCTAACCTTAGGTAGAAACCATGATAATCATTAGGTTAGAACTCTTAGGCTAGTCCCCCACTTTTCATTTCTTTTTCTTTTCAAACTCATAAAACATCTAAAAATATTCAGAATAAAATCCCTTTAAAAAATACAAAGAAAATACTTAAAACATTAATAATCAAAGTGAAAATTCTTAAAAAGGGAATGGAACCTTGAAACATCCCTTGCTTAAGGGAATGTTCGAGTGCTTGGATCTCCCTTGCTTAAGGGTTCAATTCAGGCGTAAGTTCCCACATTCTAAAAAACACAAACCAAAGAGTAACTCGAGTTTCCCTTGCTTAAGGGATTTCCTCGAAACGCTCAAAGTCTCTTTCTCATCTCTTTCTCTTAAGGGCACCGTTATCTCCACTCCATTGCATCCTAGGCGATCCCTTATGCAAGAGTGCGAGCGTTAACTCCGCCCAACTAAAAAACACAAAAAAACAAACAGAAAATATTGAGCCGAACTACGGCGCTCTGATTCCTGAAAAGGATACGTAGGCATCAAGTCGCGGGGCTTGAACGAGCACACTTGTAGATATTTCCTTCTTTTCCCCGTATTTCTTTTGCATTCATTCGCATATAGACATAGACATAGATACACCCTTTAAATAGAAACAAACATAGGTGGATACCATCGAGTACGATGGGCGCGAGGGGTGCTAATACCTTCCCCTTGCATAACCGACTCCTGTACCTTGATTCTCTGGTCGTAAGACCCTGTTCCTTCCTTTGCTAGGTTTTCTGATATTCCTTTCCCTTATGGGATAAATATATTGGTGGCGACTCTGTTCATTTTTCGCGAGCGTGCGACAGCTGGCGACTCTGCTGGGGATGTTGCTAGACCTATTGCGGGTCCATTCTTAGCGAGTCGATCCTAGCCTGCGTTTGTTTGTTTATTTACTGGGTGTTTACTTGTTTTATGTCTATACCTTGTATATATGTTTGCATGCTTATTCTTTGCTTGCATATCATATTTATTTCTGTTTGCACATCATGCATATGGATTATATTCTGTGTTCCTTGGGGTCTTCTGTTCTGTTTTGCAGGTGGGGGGTTTGTATGAGGTAAAAGGCCCACTGCCCAGGCCAAGTGACACATAGCATTAGCGTGGATGCTCATGTCGACTCCCGTAGCGCTTGCTATGGCTGAGATTGACATGGGGTACCACAACTGGGCGAGGTTCTTTCATGGAACACTGTGTCTGGCACGCTTGTTGCCTCAAACACTTTGTACCCCATGGGAACTGTAGACCCTAGTGACCATTAGGGACCACTTGTCCGTGTCTAGACTACATACCCGTGAGATTGGGGTGGGACAGGAAACCTTGGCTCCTACATACCATTGCTTCTTCATATTTGAGGTCGGACCTTTATTTGGTCTGTTCTCATGGTGCTTGATATTCTGGTATTCAAAAAGGCGTCGAACCTTTGATCCTGTGACATTTGGCCTGCAAGGAGGTTTTATATCTGTCATTCAGAGGATTGTACATATGCTACTCAGATTATATGGACCTTGATCCCATGCTTTTGCATTGCATAACATCATTGCTTTATCCACTTCATTTATGGGGGATCCTAAAGTCTATTTCAAAAAAAAAAAAGAGAAGAAAAAAGGAAATAGAGAAGCAGAAAAAAGAAAAGAAAAGATACTCTATACAAAACAAAGCTTTGAGTCCAAAAAGAAAAAACAAAAAAGTGTGAAAAGACTTTAGAATCTCTCATAAATGAAACATGCATTCATACTATCATGCATTTCATGGTTCTTTCAAAAAAAACTTATGGGACCCTTTCTGCTCAAATTCCAAGATCAACAACAGATTTGTCTTCTCACCGCCACGAGCTCCTAGATCAACTATGGAACAACTCCGTGAGGTTTTTGACTGAGATGAGACCAGAAATGGGGATTAACATGAATCAATGTATGGAGGTTCTTCAAGCTTTTCTCTTAGACACGAAGAGTTGAGACAAGTTCCTTAGAAGCCAAATGCAAATGTTAATCTCACCTCAAGAGAATGTCTTATGGATTCAAATGTCTGAAGCATAGTTGAGATTCCTATCACTCTTAAGGAGAAAACACATCATGAGAACAATTTGGAAATTGAAGTCTTCAAGTTTCTGATTAGTGAGATTGACAAAAGGCTCCACCTCTTGGAAAGAAGATTGAAAGCCATAAAAGTCGTGACTCTACTGATTCAGATGTTATTGGTTTGTGCCTAATTCCTGATATCAAGAAATGCAAGGATCATCCACTCTCACTCCTAATGATGGATATTGAAGCTAAATTGGTAATCATCTCCTGTACATGTATGGAAGTTGCTTGGGGCTCCCGATCGAGGGATAAGCAAGACGTACTCCTATCTTGAGCATTGCATCATTTGCATTGCTCGAATCCCTTAAAGCATTACAAATTCCTGGGTGACTTTGTCAGAATCTCTTTCCATGTGGTAATCAAAAGTGTTCTACACAATGCTTCTCATTCTCAAGGTTCTACTTCATATCTCAGTTGTCTCTTCTCAGAATTTCCTTCTCAGTGGCCTCCGCTTGTTAGCAAAGACGAGAAGAATATGAGAAACAGATGGATGTGATTTTATTTGCCTTGTGCCCATTTGTTTCCCTGCTTGTTGGAATTCCAATTGGTTAAGATTCGATTATTGGGTCTTCTTCACCACAAAAGATCTCTTCAATTTGATAACCGTACAAGGTTCTTCCATTTAAGATGGAGATTACTACTCTAGCAACTGCTTGGGGCTCCCGCACGAGGGATAAGCAAGACGTACTCTTATCTTGGGCATTGCATCACTCGCATTGCTCGAATCCCTAAAGCAAGGCAAAAGTTTACGACTCATAGGTGACTTCGCTGGAGTTCTCTTTTGGAGTAATCTGAAGTGTTTGGAAAGAACTGCAAAAAGTATTCAAGATCAATAAGTCCAGACGGAGTCAAGTCTCCTCAACAATGGCATTCATTTAGTTTCTTTATTGCATTCTCATTCGTAACATTTCATTGTTTGTTTAAGCATTTATAGCATGTAAAAACTTGTTAATTTCTGAATGAAAATCATAATGCATTGTTTATGTTTGTCTTGAAGAAACCCATTCGTTTTCACTCATAAAATGTTTTTGGCATTACGATACCAACTCTACTAATCACTTGCTTAGGCAAAAAGCTGAGGGAGAATGATGAAAAATAAAAACGCAAAATCTCTAATCATGTGTTTTCGAATAAAAACCCTACTGAGGATGTACAGGCATTATTTCGAATCCCTAAACACCGGAGATATAAGGGAGATAGACCATCGTTAACCCCTTTGGGCCTTGAAGTAGGAGTTTCTTTTCTAATCATAAAAAACCCTTATTTTAACCTTGGGGCAGGGTAGTGTTCATTTAGCTTGATCAAGTGTTCAAAACTCTCCAAAAGGATATGCATCTAAGGATACAACAATGGTTATCCTTCAAAAGGTTGAGGAATGTCAAAACCGCAACGATTATCCTCATTCCATCAAGAGATCGAGAGATGACGATACCACAATGGTAATCCTTCATCAAATCAAAGGAGTGAGGCAGTCGCAATCACCTCCAACAAATCAAATACTATGCGAGGTCACACGACTTGTTCAAAAAAAAAAAGAGAGCAAAAAAAAAAGGATGGCGAAAAAATAATGAAAATAAAAAAATGGTAAAAGAATCATGAGAAAAAAAGATGATGAAATTGCCAATCAAGAACAAAGTCGTGTGATAATGAATCAGAAGAATAAAAGGTGAGTGACCGCCATGTCCGAAGAACCTCATTGATTCCTCAACCGTTCCAAATTCCTTGTGAGGGATGAACACTCGTGTCGAGTTAACTGAACATAGGAATGGAGAACATCACGAAGGGGTGGGTACAAATAATTTTGAGCCTAAAAATCCTTTGTTTTCTAAAAACCGTGAACCCGGCCAAATTACAACCCTTAAAAGTCCTAATTGAAGTAGGGTTTATTTTGAGAGCGCACTCCGATGAGATAGCGTTTAACTGACTCCCAATGAAGCGAGACTCATATCCATGTTGGTATCGTACGTTTTCTTTATCTTCCATACACAAAAATCGAGGTTGTGTCAACTAGTGATTCAGTCACAAGAGGTCGCAACCTCATTTCATAAAAAGTTTCTTTAAACTTCAAGACTAACTTAGGCTTTGCATTAGAATTATCTTTCTTAGAATTAACATTCTTTTGCATACAGAATATGTGCTTAACATCAAAAATTTCAGGATGAGAATCATTGAGTAACTTGATCATGTCAAAGTACAAGAGACTTGAGAACTCCGAGGAGGAAAAGCTAATCATCTCAAATGTTGACCATCAAGGGGCAAGTTATCCAAAGAACTCCGTTGGGCATGAACAGTTAATGCTTTCCTTGATTACCTTGAGGGGAAGAGTTTGAAGACTCTGTTGAGCGTGGTAAAGTTGTTTCCATATTTGTTTGACATCAAAACAATGGAAGCTTGAGGATTCTAGTAAGATGTACCTAATCAGGGGCAATTGAATCGAGGTTTGACCTCTCAAATTCAGCATATCTGGGGAAATCACGTCGATAAATCTCTTCAAGCTTTGATCAATCTGGGGCAATCAAGTCGAGGAATCTCTCTTGAGTTTGACCAATCTGGGGCAGTTACGTCGAGATTCGACAAATCTCTCCAAGGATCCTTTAGTGCAAATTCCTTCATGGGTTGTGAAGCTTGGGGCATAATCTTTTGAGTTATTCTGTTCTCTCCCCAAGCATAGGAGTTTATTTCTCCTGAGAGTTTGATCCATTCCCCGATCATAGGAGTTTATTTCTCTTAGGAACTTGGTCTCTCCCCAAGCATGGAGTTTATTTCTCCCGAGAGTTTGTTCCATTCCTCAAGCATAGGAGTTTATTTCTCCTAGGAGTTGTCCTACTTCCCTAATCAAGGCTCCTTATCTGGATTTCTCATCCCCAACATGGTGAATCGAGGGAATCTCCTCATGTTGAAAATATTCCAAGCAAGGGCACATGGTGAGAAGTCAGAAGTTATTCTACACTCTACAAGCCAACAACCAGAAGGTGTATCTTCCAAGTCAAAGTCCAATATATATTGGCACCTCCACATGGTCCTTAACACTAAGGGGATTCTCCCTGGTGTTTACCCCACTAATGCCTTTATTTGGCACTTTGCATATAGTATTCACTGCATATAACATTGCATCCTCAAAAGTGTAGCATATCCATCAAAATGGAGCATTACGCCATAGAACAATTCAAACATACATCAATGCATAAGCCAGTTTGCATGGGCCCAGAAGGTACGAAGTAATATATACCCCAGAAGAAGTCTCATCTTCTCTCTCCAATATGGATCGGATACAATGTCTTTCTTCGTCAGAATCGTTGTCTCCGAGGTTATTTCCCGCATGCTGCGTGCATATTAGAGCGTGAATGAGGGTGGGCATTCAACCCATCTCATTTTTCAATCATTTGGATAACCATACTTGGTGTGTGGCAATTCGAATGATTGCCGCTCTTGAAGAGTTACACCCCGCCTTTGGCCTGAGGGATCAATGTAATTCTTATGCTTCGCAAGCATCAATATCTCTGTAATCTCCAATGGTTACTATCATCTTCTTATCGAGTCTAGTCGTCACTAGTCTTGTCGTGGTTATTTCCCGTGTGCTGCATGCGAACTAGAGTGCGAATGAGGGTGGGCATTCAACCCATCTCATTTTCCAAGCGTTTGAATAAACCATACTTGGTGTGTGGCAATTCGAACGATTGCCACTCTTGAAGAGCTACACCCCGCCTTTGGCCTGAGGGATTAATGTAATTCTTATGCTTCGCAAGCATCAATATCTTCGTGATTACGTCTTTTGATCGAGTCTAGTCGTCACTAGTCTCCGTGGTCCCTTCCCCCGTACGGGAAAACTTTTCAAGTCCAACCACCGTGTTGTCAAAGCCCAGTTCCTAACCTGGCAAACCCTTTCAAAGCCCAGTTTCTAACCTGGCAAACCCTTTTTCAAAGCCCAGTTTCTAACCTGGCAAACCTTTTTCAAAGCCCAATTTTCAACTTGGCAAACCATTTCAAAACCGAACCCCGATGTTGAGTCTTAGATCGTACGAGGTCTATTCTGTCATGAGGACCGTACGAGGTCTTCTCCCGATGTTGAGTCATAGGTCGCACGAGATCTTTTCCTTTCAGTTTTGAAGATCGTACGAGGTCTTCTCCTGATGTTGAGTCGTAGATCGCACGAGGTCTATTTCCTTTCTGTCTTGAAGATCGTACGAGGTCTTCTCCTGATGTTGAGTCGTAGATCGCACGAGGTCTATTTCCTTTCTGTCTTGAAGATCGTACGAGGTCTTCTCCTGATGTTGAGTCGTAGGTCGCACGAGATCTTTTCCTTTCAGTTTTGAAGATCGTACGAGGTCTTCTCCCGATGTTGAGTCATAGGTCGCACGAGATCTTTTCCTTTCAGTTTTGAAGATCGTACGAGGTCTTCTCCTGATGTTGAGTCGTAGATCGCACGAGGTCTATTTCCTTTCTGTCTTGAAGATCGTACGAGGTCTTCTCCTGATGTTGAGTCGTAGATCGCACGAGGTCTATTTCCTTTCTGTCTTGAAGATCATACGAGGTCTTCTCCTGATGTTGAGTCGTAGATCGCACGAGGTCTATTTCCTTTCTGTCTTGAAGATCGTACGAGGTCTTCTCCTGATGTTGAGTCGTAGGTCGCACGAGATCTTTTCCTTTCAGTTTTGAAGATCGTACGAGGTCTTCTCCCGATGTTGAGTCATAGGTCGCACGAGATCTTTTTCTTTCAGTTTTGAAGGTCGTACGAGGTTTTCTCCCGATGTTGAGTCGTAGGTCGCACGAGATCTCTTCCTTTCAGTTCTGAAGATCGTACGAGGTCTTCTCCCGATGTCGAGTCGTAGGTCGCACGAGATCCTTTTCTGTTTTTTGTCCTGAAGGTCGCACGAGATCTTTTTCTTTCCTCTTTTGTTGTCGAGTCGATGTTGAGTCGTGGATCGCACGAGATCTATATCCTTTCAGTCAGTTTCATACAACAATCATTCCCTTTAAGAACCTTGTATTGGCACCACTGCTACGTTACAAGCTATCTCCATTCAACCATTACTCACCATAAACCTCTCCACCAAAAAAAATAAATTCTCTTTCCCCAGCAGATACCAAATCAAAAACAAAAAATAAGGACATCATTTACACCATCTTCTCTTTAGGACAAAGTTATGGTACTTTGATATTTAATCTTCTTCTACCTCGAATGTTCGAAAGGCTGACGCCAATCTCACCTTCAGGTTTAAGACGATTAAATAGGGGCAGCTGTCATACCCCAAATTTGTCCTACCCTTTAATTTCTAACTGGCTTAGGCTTTGCATTTCATCTGCATACTCTCCATTAGGACATTAACACGACTCATGCATTCATTAACCAATAACTGCACACTGGATCAAGGATCTTGAAAGCTAGGGTTTTTATATGGTCGTTCATTGTGGACTTCATTCTCCTAAAGCTACAAGGTTTTCCCCTATGGAGATTCGTCAAGGGCAAGAGGACTATGGTTTCTTATACATGGTGTCTGAATTTGTTAATTTCACTGAGGATCACGAGATTTCATGTTAATTGCTCTCCTATGCTTCAAGTATTGTCTTCGTCCAAAGGACTCCTCAGGACATTCCGTTTGTGATCATTAAGTCAAGGGTATGGTTTGAATTGCCAAAAGCGTGAGCATGTTTAGAAGATTCCTTTTGTTCAAGGTTACAATGCATTTAGTTTGACTACCTGGATCATAAAGAGACTGCACAAAAGGGTAAACACACATGGCAAAGACAAACGGCCATTCAAATCATACATTACTAGAAGCTATTACAAAAAAGGTGGAAAGGAAGAGAATAAGAGTTACATTCATGTGAAAGAAAAGAACTTCATTAGAATATTCACCCATTTCCCCATGTCCGTGTTTAATACAGATTCGATACATCCATGCCGTTACATAGAAAACTCTACAACAAACTGAATTACAAAAGAAAAAGGACCTATTCCTAAAAGCTTCAACATTTTGCCTTTAAAGCTTCTCCATTCAATTCCATGCTTGATCCTTGTTGCTTCTTCATACTTCATACACAAGAAAAACCCAACTGTTCATTACAAATTTACACCAGAAATAGTCCAAATTCCTTCATGTTTACATTCCATTCTCCATGATTGATCTTGTTATTCCATGTTGCTTTGAGCTTCCATCATGATCTTGTTACAAATCAGAAAAGATCATTACATTTCAAATCATATTACATTCATAATGTGTCACCGTTACAATTTTATTACAAAAAAAACAAATTCAATCCATTGGTGTCCCCAACACTAAACTTCACTATGAGTTTATTCCTTCAAGCCTTCATCCATCATCTTCTGCCCATCCTCACAAATATCTGCTGCAAGTTAATTAAAAACAAACAAAATTATCAGCAAAAGGATGAACAAAAACAGTGCTGCACAAACAGAGCCAACATCCATCTTCAGACCTCAAAGCAAGTCGATTCGCAAAGTTCAGCAGCAAATCATCAAATTCAGCCCCTGTACAAATTCAAAACCATTAGCATACCGTGGAATAAACACTTCACCACAATTTCAAACAGCCCTATACTAACATAACCAAAATCCCCACACAACTACCATTCAAACCTGCTGTCATACGCATGTTAACCTCATACATTTCTTATTCCAAATAGAAACCATTTACAAGAACCATAACCAGAACCACTAACCATTCAATATACACCTTTTCTAAATAGTCCCTGCATCCAAATCCTACTAACCATATACTTTAACCAAAATCAGTCACACTGCATACATTCAAACCTCCAACAGTATTCTAACAGATCCCAACAACCTAGTATTAAGCAAAACCAATATCTAACTACCTAAACTTTGTACCTAACTAACTATCAAAATTGAACTCCAACTACCTCTAACAGAAAACCAAACTCAACTAACCAAGCCAGCTCAGCAAATAACTAACCTAACAGTTTCACTTCCCAACTCTCTATAACAGTTTCATAACCGCCTTTTAACAGACTGTAACCGAATCAATAACTGGATCCAAACCAACATAACTAACTGAGTCAGCTTTCTAACAAACTAACTCAGTGAGTGAACTAACCGACTCATTCTCAACTAACTTCAAAACCGTTCAATCCTCACCGTTCATTTCATAACAGAACCGAGCTAATCATAAGGCTCACACTTCATCCCCTCAGCCTATATAACCACCCTTCCCTCCACAATTCAAAGATTCACGCCATAATCACCATTTCTCAACCTTCACTCATCATCACCCTCACCTCTAACCTATCATCATCTTCGTTCTCTCTCAACCAGATTCATCTCCTTCGTCTTCCTCTCAATTCCCCATCATCAATTCACATTCACCACTTCATCACTCTCTCTCTCTCTCTCTCTCTCTCTCTCTCTCTCTGAACTTCTCTCTCAGATAACTCAATCCTCACCACACGCTCAGCATCGAGAGGCCATTGGAGCTCCACAGTCGGAGCTCCGATTGAGCTTGAGCTTAGCCTCCATTAATCCTTATCCTCCCCGCTCTCACGCCTCACAGCAACAACGCACTCAACAGAAGAATCACAGAAAATCGCAAAAAGGAAGAAGTAAAAGAAGAAGAAGAAAGAGGAACAATACGCAAGAAGGGAACAAAGGAGGTTACCTGAGATTGAAGTATATCCTTGCGTTTATTTCGCCAAGTCGACGTCGTCGAAGGAGCGCCGGACTGACTCCGGTAGGTAAACGCGAATTCCTCCAACTTTCTTCATCTCTTTACGCTATTGTTTGATGTTATAACGAATATCAGTGTCCCCTGAATTCTTCCCCCATGGCCTCGCTTCATGATTCGCGGTTGTTATCGTCTAATTTGGTTTATTGTTAGATCTAGGGTTCGTAATCCCTCTCTCGATTTGGGAGGAGGGAGCCTCTTTCAGGCAAAATTGATGCGGGATTCTGACAGAGGATGAAGAGAGGTTTGTAGCGAGGTCATAATTTCCAGATTTGGTCAAGCTCCGCCGCCTCCGGCACGGCGGAGCGATTCCCGGTGAGGGAGGTTTTGTTCGAGAGAGAAGAGCAAGAAAGGATTGAGTCTGAGAAGTCTGGTAGTCACAAATTTGGCCCTAAAACCAAAACGCACCGTTTTAATCAATTTTCTTTTTTTAATTTCTCTTTTTACTTTAAATCGTAATAATAAAAATCTGTTACTACAAAAATCCATTGGGCTGAAACACTCTTCTCACCCCCACTTTTGGCCCATAACCTTTTTTCGTATAAGAAGACCTGAAAACAAAAACAAACCTTTGGGCCATAACCTTCTGGGCCCTGCTCCCTTGCTGACTGCACCATAGTTTTGAATTTGCACCCCTGTGCACATATCTCCTTGTTAGAATTTAGGTATTGACATAGTTTTTGGTTATTAAATTTCCTTTGATAAAACAACAAAAACCATGCTTTTCTAAATAGATTTTAGTTGACTTTTAGAGTTAATTGCTAGATACTTTTAGGTCCGTTAACACTCTTTTAATCATAAAATCGATAAAATTTGTTAGACTTTTAGATCATTTTTTAGGAATTAATCTTGGTCCCTTTAATTGATATTTTTCATATTAAAAAATCATATAAACATAGTAGAGTTTTAGGTTGATTTTGACATTAATCGTTTGAACTCATTTCTTTCATAAAAACCATAAAAATAATAGTACTTTTAATTCACTTTTACTACATTTTCTACTTGTTCTTTTCCATGCTCTTGTACTATTTTCATGTACCCTAATTTTTACTTCTATTGTGATCTTTATTTTCATAGTCTTTAATTCCTAACCTTAGGTAGAAACCATGATAATCATTAGGTTAGAACTCTTAGGCTAGTCCCCCACTTTTCATTTCTTTTTCTTTTCAAACTCATAAAACATCTAAAAATATTCAGAATAAAATCCCTTTAAAAAATACAAAGAAAATACTTAAAACATTAATGATCAAAGTGAAAATTCTTAAAAAGGGAATGGAACCTTGAAACATCCCTTGCTTAAGGGAATGTTCGAGTGCTTGGATCTCCCTTGCTTAAGGGTTCAATTCAGGCGTAAGTTCCCACATTCTAAAAAACACAAACCAAAGAGTAACTCGAGTTTCCCTTGCTTAAGGGATTTCCTCGAAACGCTCAAAGTCTCTTTCTCATCTCTTTCTCTTAAGGGCACCGTTATCTCCACTCCATTGCATCCTAGGCGATCCCTTATGCAAGAGTGCGAGCGTTAACTCCGCCCAACTAAAAAACACAAAAAAACAAACAGAAAATATTGAGCCGAACTACGGCGCTCTGATTCCTGAAAAGGATACATAGGCATCAAGTCGCGGGGCTTGAACGAGCACACTTGTAAATATTTCCTTCTTTTCCCCGTATTTCTTTTGCATTCATTCGCATATAGACATAGACATAGATACACCCTTTAAATAGAAACAAACATAGGTGGATACCATCGAGTACGATGGGCGCGAGGGGTGCTAATACCTTCCCCTTGCGTAACCGACTCCCGTACCTTGATTCTCTGGTCGTAAGACCCTGTTCCTTCCTTTGCTAGGTTTTCTAATATTCCTTTCCCTTATGGGATAAATATATTGGTGGCGACTCTGTTCATTTTTCGCGAGCGTGCGACAATGTTGTTCTTTCTTTTGCCTGTAAATAGGATTGAGCCATCCTTTTGACTAACAGCTCTACAGGACTTTTGATTAAAGATTTTGTCATAACAATTGTCACTTAATTGACTTATGGACAATAAATTATGAGCTAATCCATCTACTAAAAGAACATTAGTTATAGAGGGAGAATTACCAATACATATGGTTCCAGAGCCTATGATTTTTCCCTTTTGGTTCCCTCCAAACTCCACTTCTCTTCCAGATCTAACTTCCAGACTTTGGAACATAGACCTTCTTCCCGTCATGTAACGTGAGCACCCAGAGTCCAGGTACCATGACATGTTTGTCTTTTGTGCTTTGAAAGAGATCTCTTCAGAGTCTGAATCAGAAGTAGATTCTTCTTCAGCATCAACTGTTGCCATGAGTGCTATGTTGGCTTGCTCATCTTCAGACTCTGACTCTTAATCAGATGAATCAGAGTCATCCCATGTAGCCATCATGCTTTTCTTCTTTTCAAACTTCTTTCTAGGCTTTTCCCTCTGAAGCTTAGGCATTCATTCTTGAAGTGTCAAGGTTCTTTGCCTTCATAGCACACTACCTTCTTCTTGCCAGATCTTTTGTGTTCAGAAGATTCTCCCTTTTCTAGTTTCTTGAAGTTCTTGAATCTTCTCTACTTGCTCTTCCAGAGTTGATTCACCCTTCTGGATATGAGAGACAATTCATCTTCTTCTTCTGACTCTGAATCGTCAGATCCTTCCTCTTCTTCCTGAAAAGCGTTAGCACAATGTTTATTTTTAGATTTTAAAGCAATAGACTTACCTTTCTTCTAAGGCTCATTTGCATCAAGCTGAACCTCATGACTCCTTAGAGCACTTATAAGCTCCTCAAGAGATACTTCATTCAAATTCTTTGCAATCTTGAATGCTGTAACCATTGGTCCCCATCTTATGGGTAGACTTCTGATTATCTTCTTAACATGATCAGCTTTTGTGTATCCCTTGTTAAGAACTCTCAATCCAGCAGTCAGAGTTTGGAATCTGGAAAACATTGCTTCAATATTTTCATCATCTTCCATTCTTAAAGCTTCATACTTCTGGATGAGAGCCAAAGCTTTTGTCTCCTTGACTTGGGCATTTCCTTCACAAGTCATCATTGAGCGTTTGTTATATTTTCATACTCATCATGTGAAATGGCATTTAACAATATAGTCCTTGCTTTGTGGTGATTTTTGAACTCTTTCTTTTGCTCGTCACTCATAGCCTGTCTAGTAATCTTGACTCCACGAGTAGTTACTGGATGTGTGTAACCATCCAACACTAGATCCCATAGATCACCATCTTGGCATAGAAAGTAGCTTTCAAGCCTATCTTTCCAATATTCGAAGTTCTCACCATCAAAGACTGGTGGTCTATTGAATCTATTAAAGCTAAAGTTACCATTGTTGCTTTGTTCAGTATAAGTTGGTGGTGGAGTAGGAGTTGCCATAACGTGTTTTTCTTCCAGAATATTTTCTCTAACACTGTTAAGTGTTTGCACCTAGAACCGGTGCTCTGATGCCAATTGAAGGAGTGAAACACACATAGAAAAGGGGGATTGAATAAGGGTTTTTTCTAAAAATGGAAGATAAAAAATAATCACACAGTTATTTTCATTCCTAATTTGACCCCCCCTGAGATGTCATATCTTTAGGCTTCTCATCAGATCAAAACAGATACTTAGAACAGTCACTTGTTCATCTAGTGCTCAATCGAGGATGTTCAGAAACAAAAGAACTCGGGAAAAAGATCAATCAATAGAAGGATTAGTCTCTAATACAATCATGGGACCCAAAAGCTTCATTTTTATTCACCTATGATTGATTAGACACCCAGTCACCTGAACTCGGGATTGCCCAGTTCACCAGTGTAGGGTTTTGAGCCCATTAAGGACTATAGTCAGGGACCACATTTAGGAAACTCTAAAAAGCTCCAGGATATCTATCAAAGGCTTCAATAATCTTCAAATGATCCATATAACAACATCCATTAGGCATTACACTTCAATTCAAGATCCACAGTCATCAATTTCATCTGGTCGACAATTAGGGTTTTTGACCTAATTCACCTGGACAATTGACTTTTAATCAGGACATGAACCCAAAACTCAAAACATGGTTCAAGAATTTCTATTACCTCAACATAGTCCATTCATATCATTCATTTGAGGGGGAGAACTTGGTTCATCACAAAAGTCCAAAATCTCACTTCATCTGAAAAAGTCAACTATACATGATCACCTTTGACTTTTAGGGTTTTTAGTCAAACCATGACTTTTAAGGATCAATATCATCAATATATGATTATTAAAGTCATTTGACCAAAGAAGTTCAAGAAAATTCACTAAGGATCAAAAAGTCGGGAATTAAGGTTTTTAAGGGCATTGTGGGAACTCAAAATTTTACCTACACAACTCAAAAAACTTCTAACATGAAAGTTGTAGATCTTGAAAAATTAAACAACATCTTACAATGCAACTTTTTTCAAGAAATCAATCATTTAAGAGATTTGGAATTTGGAAGCTTTAGGTCATAAAAACTTAGAAATTTTTCAAAGTGTTTTTAACCTAGTTATCTTCAGACTTTGAGCTCATTTTTCACAATTTTCGCAAATGATTCTAAAGAAACCCCAAACTAATGAATTGAAGTAGATGTTTAGGGCTTTCCAAATTATGCTCAACCTTCTCCAAATTCATTTTGAGCTAAGAGTTATGCTTGTTCAAAGTTGGCCTCATGAAGGAAAATTATAGGTCATGCATCATTTTGAAACTTTGCAATTTTGTGCATATGACCTCACAAATGGATGCTACACGACCCATAACACATCTGCAAACATACCATGCATTCATTCTCACCATGGCATGAGGATTGAGGAAGATTCCCAAAACAAGAACATGTGATTATGTAATGATTACATTTGGGAATTTATGGCAAATGGATGAATCATCAAAGGAATCTTCTCACCAACCAATTAGAGCTCATTCTGCATCAGAAATGTTCCCTAAGATCAGATGGAATCAATGGATAGGGAGATAAACTCGTTTTGGCCATCATTGCATTTTGGATATTCCTTGAATTCCTTCATGGCCAAGAAACCAAAACTCCTTCATTAAGCAAGCTCACTCCCTCAATCTGTACAAAACCATTTGCTTATAAATATAAGTGCTCTCCTTCATATTGATCACACCAAAGCAACTCAATTCCTTGCTTTCTTCTTCTCTCTCTCATGCTTATGGTTTTTCAAAGTTCTTTGGCAAGAAGAATCATTTTCTTCAAACCAGAGCTCTTTTTTGGAAAGTGAGCATTCTAACATCTCAAAGGGGTTCATTTGAGGTGATCCAAGCACCTGGATCACTTCTGTAAGTGGAGGAACACCGTTGTTGCTTTCATTTCGGAGCTCGTGCAATTGGAGGTCCATAGAGAAATTCGGAAGGTGTCAAGCAAATCCAAGCATCCAAACGTTTTCCTTAGGGTGTGGTGAAGGTATTCAGATGGTTGCAGCTTATCTGTAACTGCAGATTCATCAACCTCCATGTTCACTTGAAGCTCAAATCGAAGGGGTCGGGTAGAACAATTCTGAGGTATTCAAATCACAATAAGTATTCAGTTAGCATCGTTGAGTCCCAAGGAAGCTTTTAGGATCACTCACATAAGCCCATGTGTTCCTGATCATCCTCATGACCTCCATTTTCAAAGGTATTTTTTCAGACTCTAACCTACTTATTCAAGTACTCTTTCTCGTATATCTCGATACCAGTTTGTTCAGAATCACTAGAGGATCAAAAGCCCTCTACTCTCATGCATTTATTCATCATCATCTTCATTTAATTTTATTTTTTAATTTTAGGGTTCTTCACGTACTTTTTTTAATTCAGTAGATATAGTTAATATAAATTCATGTTAGTTATATATCTGGAATCGTGAGTGAATTTAGAACAAGTTTACTCTTTACATCTCTGAAAATGGTTGAGATTTGAGAGAGTTGGAAATTCAAAAATGGTGGAGCTTGAGGTTGAAGACAAAGATGGTGAAGTGCGCCATTTTCAAATTCTCAGGGACGAGTTTAAAATATATTTATTTCAAGGTGTATTCTAAACGAATACATCGTTTAGCTCACTTGGTCACATGCGCTTCTTGCTTCTCTTGCCATAAGGTATGGGGTTCGATCCCCCCTCATACCTTTTGTTTTTATTTTTCATTTTAACACGCGTGTTTCACATATAACTAAGTGGAATCCCTCTTTAGTCACACTGAGCGTGTAGCTCAGTTGGATTTGTTTTGTGTGGTAACCATGAGAGCGTGGGTTCAACCCTTGGTAGAGACAAATCCTTATTTTTTATCACTTTTCTCACTTATTTTCTTCACAACTTCACATAATTAATTCACCTATCAAACTAAATCATTTTCACTTCATTTTTCACACACTTGATAATTAACACATATATATTATGAATAATCAAAAAAATCACAAAAATATTATTCATTTTATATATTTTTATTAGGTTAAAAATGGTATTGTTTTTAAGTGTTTTAAATATATTTTAATACATATTTTCATTAAAATTTCAAAACCTAATATCTCATAAATATTATTAGTGATAAAATCCTAATCATTAAGGTCTTAATTAAGTATAGATATTATCTTTACTCTAATTAAGTTGACTTTTGTCAAAATTCAAACTGTTTTCAAACTTCAAAGTAAACAGACGATCGAGGTTTTCAAACAACAGAACCTCGCATCTTTTCAACTGTTTTCATAAACAGTAAGTCATTTTCAAATGGGCCTCTAATAGAGTGTAAGTCACATCACCTTTTTCTTTTCTTAGTTTGTTTGAAAAACTGTATTTACAAAATCTTCTTTCTGTTTTCAAAATATTCTTCTGGTATTTGAAGGGCATTATTCCCAGTGAAACTCTTCAGATACCTATGTGACCTTTGTCCCTCTTCATTTCTTCTGTTTTCAAAAACCTTTAACTGTTTATTATAAATATTCAACTGTTATCAATAAAATTGATGGTAAGGCTTTGTACATACTTCTTCAAATGTCTCCACTCCATCCAGGTTAGGCTTTAGAAGCTTTCAATTTACAGTCTTTATTTAAATTACTGTCAAATATAGAACAGTTAAACTATATATATATATATATATATATATATATATATATATATATATATATATATATATATATATATATATATATATATATATATATATATATATATATATATATATATATATTATAGGAATATGGCCTAGGATTGAGAATGTCTTCCCGGTATAGGCTCTTTCCTAATTAGAGATCTTTAGTTCAAACCTTCAAGATGAATTATTCCCGGTGAAACATCTTGAAAAAAGCCTTAGAACAAAAAATAGGACACATCCACCCAAGAGGAATTATTCCCGGTGAAACCTCTTACCCATTTTCTTAGAGCCAAATTAAGTTCAAAACGACATAGCTTTCTCTTGTTCTATAACAAGGACCCTCGATGACCCTCGATTAGCCTCCTCTTGGGCTTTGTACAAGGATCCACATGCTTCTTAAAAGCATTTCCAGCTTACTCTTGAGGTTGTATACAAGGACCCATCGGGTTTCTTATAAATATAGGAACAGGTCTTTAGTTACCTTTTAGCCTATCCTGGTGAGTTTCTTCCACTTTAAACCAGACTTTAAATAAGCTAAGATTGTCTCAATCTCATATTGAGTACACCTTTTGGAAAGAGAGACATGGACAGTCTCTGTCACCCTTATCTTCACTAATTTTTTTAGTAGAGTCAAAGACCCATAGTTATCTATCCTCAGTCAGTGTCAGCCTTAATCTTGGGCTTTAAACAAGAAGTCTCAAATAGTTAATATTTCTGCAATCATTTAAAATCCCTGGAAAGGGTTAGCCTCCATTCATTCCTTCATTTTAACAAAAATCCCTGGGAAGGGTCAGCCTCTATTCATTCTTTTAATAAGATAATTTTACCAGCTGAGTCAAAATCCCTAGAAAGGGTTAGCCTCCAAAATCACTCCTTTAAATCCAAAACCCCTGGGAAGGGTCAGCCTCCATTCATTCTTTAAAAAAGATAATTTCTCCAGCAGAGTAAAACTCCCCAAAGAGTCAGCCTCAACCTTGGGCCTCTGTTTACTGTGATTTCTGGTAAACAACCGCTAGTCCTTCAAACTATAAAATGTACTTTGGTTACTCGCAGGATCGACTAGATTGATCCTAGGACATAGTCAAACAAATGTCTTTTGATATGATTTGATTGATGTTTGTCTGTTTCGAGAAACCTTGTTCATGATATGATCATATGAACATTCTCTTAAAACAATACTGATTATACAAGTTAATGTGACTTTCGACAAAGAACATAAATAAAAGCATGTAAATTGCAGAAAAGTAAACTGCTTCGAAATGAAACGTTAAACGAAATGAAAGAAATGCAGAAATGTAAACAATAGAAAGTAAATGAAAGCAGAAATAATGAAAAGATACTTGAATACAGGAAAATACAAATGTATTTAAATTGATGTTGGTGTCATACGTACATTTCTCAGCGAACTCGTTCTCTTAAACACTTGATACATGAGTGATTTGTACAAAATGAACACACGGAATCCTAACATTAAGACCCTTATTTATACTAGTTTCGACCCTAACGGTCCTACGCTAATCTAATGCCACGTTGCCCACAAGAATCCCTGGGATGCCAACTGTCTTTATGTAGTTACACAAACTACTTCGAAATTCAAATCATCCCGCCTGAATCCCCTTTCGACGCGTGACAACGTGACTAGAATCGAGAATGCCACGAAGACATGTTCAGCCTCAGTACTTTACGTATTTTTCAAAAATGTTTAAGTCTTTTAAAGATATTCCTCTTCGAATTAGCTCCAAGTATAACCTTCTTTACTCCAACTCAAACAACATTCTCGAAAACATGGCCATCAGTAGTCATTTTTAATCTCAGAAATGGTCATCAGTAACCATCTTCCTTCGAATTCTACCTCTCCAGAGAATATTCCTCTTGAACGAAATCTTCAGCCAAAAAATTGCCCCTAATAAATGCCTGTTTCGAAAAACAAGAGAAATAGGCGTTTCTTGTTATAATGAGATTTCGTTTTGCTCACTTCTTAGAGTTCCAAGACAACTGACTAACGTCATAATCATTTATGGCTCCTCTTTCAAAACGTCTTGTCATTTTCAAAGATGTCCTCTCAGAACTTACATTCCCACGTTCTGTCATTACCTTATGATCATTACTCCTATACACTAGGAGTAAGGCTAATAATTATTCGACCGTCGTTGGATTAAATCAACATCTGTCTCGTGTCTTTGACTTTTACCCAAAAGATTTGAAAGGGTTTCCGTTAAACCTTTAAATACTTAAACTTCTACCCTCTCATAACTTCCACTTCTATTTTCTTTACCCTCAACACAGAAGAGAAAAATCTTCTTTGGCTTTGTTTAACCTATTTCTTAAATCAAATCCACTCATGGCGTCTTCTTCAAACGTTCTTCGACCCATTCAAAAATTTCAACATCCTACACAGATAAAGAATCAAGAACACATTCCAGACCCAAATGACGTAGAGGCGCGCACTATCTACGCTTCTCAGGTAATCATCCCTTTTGAACTTTCTGGCAAAAATCATGCTTTCATGGGTCCGTTACCAGGAGGAAACAACCCCTCTTTGAATAAATTCTTCCCTGCTTATTATAAAACTAGACCCTTAGTTAGCAAGAATAAGATAGATGGTGAAGGTCATCCAGTCTCAGCTAATCTTGATAGCACAAAAGAAACCTCAACTGGAGCTTCTTTGGTTTTAGAGAAAATTAGGTTAAACTATGTAACCAATTTACTTTCCACCTTCCATGCGGGATGCTTACCCCTACCCTATTCGATGTAGCTGCTATCACAGGGTTTCGACCAACTGGAGAAACCTTCGACCCGAATTTCATGGATACCAACACCATTCAATTTAACGAAGCAACAATCACTTATACTACCTTCATTCAGCAATACCATAACGAAACAGACCCAGACGTTTCTGACGAAGAACACATAGCATTTCTAGCACTTTGGCTATCGAGATGCGTCTTTTGCTCTAGGTCCATACAAGTAGCAAAAAGATATCTTTGCATGGCCAACAATTATATGTTGGGAAGGAGACAAACTTAGGCCAGTTAGTTCTAGGATTTCTTTATGAGAATCTTGGTGAAGCAACAGACCTTGTCAAGAACTACAAAACAGGATCTCTTCTTTTCGCTGGTCCTTTCTGGTTGGTGCAACTATGGCTTAACGCCACTTTTAAGGCTCACCTCCCATATAAAAGTGTTGTGGATGAAGGAAGTGAAACTATAAAGAATCGAATAGTGGAAGGAACCTGATTAGCTTACCTAACTCCAAAGGAAGAAACTGGCAAACTTCGTGAAAACTTCCTGGCATTCATAATGATGTTTGCTAAACGTTATCAAGTCACTCCCTCGATGGCTCCATTCGTACAACGTAAGGTGGGTCCCGAATGGCTTACTCGAGAAATTCCAGCAACTTCTCCTGATCAACAAGCTGAATCTATGACTATCTGGGAAGCTTTCCTCACCCTAAAGTTGTTATATCATTGACTTCGATCTTCAAAAAGTCAGTGCTGCCTCCTTTGCTATCAACCAAATCTGGTTTCAAGACAATTTGGGTTGGTTCAACTCAAACCAAAGTGTTTGTATGACAAAAGGAATCACATGTGTCTACACACTTCGCATCTGGCAGAAGATGAATATGAATAAAAAATCTCCCGATATGTTGGCATCACCAATTTGTCTCCCGTTTCTTTCGAGCTTGCTTTTTATTCTACCATAGATTTTCATCAATGGTGGACAGAGCATTATTCTACACAAATCTTCGATGCTGAAAGCCTTACTGGGGAACTAACTTAAGCTTTTGCTGATGTGCAGGAGAATTTCCATAAAGGTACTTCGACTCATATTAAAGAAATCCAAGCATTTAAAAAATTCTTTGAAACTATCTATAGGCCTGATGATCTTAGTCGGACCGTTCGTGAAGCTGCGGTCACTTTACGTGAAAAGTTTTCTGCTAAACTGGATAAGTTGAAATTTCCCACGTCTCTTCGACCTGAACTACATTATAAAGTGGCTTTCGAACATCATTCTCCAAAATTTCCTCCACTACCTAGTGTTGATTTCGGTGTGGCTTTAAGCACTCCTTTTCCAGACTGGTTTGTGTGTGGGAATCCCATAAAAAATTCTTCAGGAACAATCTAAAAAACGCACTGAACGAGTGGTCCCGACTAAGCACACTTTGGATACTTTCAAAGGATATCTTCATATAGATCTTGAGCACGTTCGCGTTTTGACTCCAATACCTGAAGGTCCGGGTTTAGACAATCCTTCGACTAACTTTTCCTTTTTTTCATTGAAATACTGATTCATACTTCGTTCACAGCTGTTACTCGAAAGAGACAAATCAAGGAAGCTCCTGTACAGAAGGGTTTTGGAACTTCGAGGAACACCAAGGCGAGTGAGAGTGATTCTGTCACCACTGGCAAGAAACCCACGGTACATACATACTCTCATATTCTAACATGTGAAACTTTATGAATATTACTCACTTGGTTTTAATATGTATTCTAGAGCTCAAAACCCCCAGCACCTTCGAAGCGAAAAGTTCCTCAAACAGCCAATTCGGACGATGAAGATAAATCTCCCCCTCGCACCAGACAAGCGACAAAGAAAAGACAAAGAGCTGCCACCCCTTCAGCCAAAGAAAAAGGATATGGGAGCTTGAAGCTTACTTCATCAAGTGACAAAGTATCTTCTGATGGATCACCCTTGAAAGATGCTAGTACTATCCCCATCATGGAGAGTTATAACTCCAGTCCAGACAACATTCCAACCAAGGTATTTGGGTTTCACAATTTAATCATTTCTTTACACTTTAATTCTAATGATTAAGTTCACATTTTACCTTGTAAATGTAGGATGATGCTGGTACCCGCTACTTCTGATCTCAAAGCCCCAAGTTTAAACATTGACCTTGGCAATCTTCGGGGTAAATGTCCGCTCTTTCGAATGACATATGAACATTGACCTTGGCAATCTTCGGGGTAAATGTCACAGGTGTTTCTCAACACAAATCTCATGTGCTTTCTCCCGTTCTCAAAGACACTCAACCTCTTGGAACTATCATTCCGACTGCGTCTGCTAAAGAAAGCCATTCAAATGATGAGTCTCCACCCATTCATCAAGATGAAAATATAGAGGAGAACCTGCAATGTTCGAATAGTGGTAACGCAGCTGGACAACCAACTGGCAGCGAAGACACTATATCTGAACAAGATGCTGCAGAAGAAACTTCCAAACTGCCTACGCCTGGTTCTTATGAAACTTCGAACCTTGGGTCTATAGTCACTCTTGTGACTACTTCGAACCAGGTCCTTGCGATGCTTACTCCCTCAGAAATAGAGCAACTCAAGAAAACTGATCCTGTGAGCTTCCTCAAGACCATGATGAGTGTTGATAACGCTTCGCCCCTTGGGCTTGTAACTCCTTCTAATGTCCTGGCAGGTGCTAGTGACAAGGATGATATTCCTAAACTCCTTCGTCAGATAAGGGAGAGGTTCTTTGAAACAAACCTCGTCGAAGCTCTCAGCAAGGATTCCACCAAATATTATGGTCTAAACAACCTTTTGAAGAAAGTGGACTTACTTCTTGTTCCAGAGAAAGTCTCAGAAGTAATTGTTTTACTGAATTCTCTGATTGAACAACTCCAATCTAATCTCCTTTGAAAACGGAATATTGACGCACAACTCACAGCAAAAGTGACTTCTCACTGTTCTTCATGGGAAGCTGCAAACAATGCAACAAAGAAGGCTGACACCCTTAAGCTCGAGCGTTCGAAGAACCAGCAAGAATATGAAGATTGTGAGGCGAATATCAAATCCTGGAAATAAGAAATTGAGCAACTCAAAGGGAAGATAAAGGATTCCCAGTCTCGTCAGGCAGAAATCCAAAAAACAATCAAGATGAATTAACTGAAGTCGCGAAGTCGGGGATTCGACACTTCGAGACGGCACAGAAGCTAGTTCCAGAGATCGAAGAACTGAAAAGACAACAGGCATTGATCGAACGTCATATGTCCTTATGGGAGACTCAGTACTCGAAGATAAAAGATAATCTTCCCCAATAATTTAATTAACCACTTTGGACCTTAGACTACTCTTCTTGTATTCCGTACTGAGCTTATTTTGTAATTGAACTTCCTCCAGAATATACATGCAATTTTATCTTTCATACATCTAATTTTGCAGTTGTCATGAGTAACGCTTTAGTAGTTCCTAACAATTGCCAAAAAAGCACTTTATTATCAAAATGATTTTAATAATGCACCCACGTGACATGATTACCCTTCGCAGCCTCTTAAACCTAGAATTGACGTTTCCACTTCTCTTAGCCGTAACCATCATTAAATGATGACATCACCTTTTTCAAAACGTCTATTTGAGACGTGCATGCATCAGTTTTCAATCATGATTACTTTTCAACTTCCAAGGCGGGAAACGGCGGAGGCCATAACTTCTCTTGGGGATACCAAACGCAGTCGAATCAACAATCAAGAAATAACCCGTTACTTTTGGCTAAAGTATTCTATATAAAGGGTTAGCATTCTACTTCTTTCTCCACACCTTCCTCAAACTTTCATCAAAATCTACTCTCTTCTCCGTGCATCCTTTCAAACACAGAGTTTTTGACAAACACTCCCTTGTCTTCCTTCTCTCAAATGGCGCAACCCTTAACCTTCAGCACCATCAAAGCCTGTATCAAGAAAGAATTCAAACTTTCTGAGGAGGAGTTTGAAGAGAGTCACATCAGCATTAGCGCACTCTTTGCTAACCAACAACTTCATTTCTATCCTGAAATCCTGGAGGGATCTGTTTATCCTAACATGTTAGCATATTTCTGGATGTTTACGTCTTTGCGCATAGATCCGGAAGGGAGAACCACTATCGTGTCTGAGGTTCGAAGGGCTCACATAACCATCACTCCTTCCATCATCTCTGACTTACTGAGATGTAACAACTCTGGGGAATCGTTTGATGACAACACCATCAACATGACCACTTACCATATGTTGAGGACCCTCATGGAACATGATCATTTCAGTGCCTAAGTCATTAGGATCTGGCACCAGCTTTTAGTGGGTAACTTCCGCCCACGAAGTCATGATCTAGATAGCATCATGATGGAGGATCTAGAGTTTATACTCTGCACCCTCCGGGGAGAAGATTAACTTCCCATTGCTGATCTTCAAAGGTCTAGTCGAAGCTGTTTCCATGGCTGCTTCTCGCCAAGGTGTGGTCACGTGCCTTCCTTATGGAAGATTCTTGTCCTACATGTTCCTTAAAAAGGGCATAGTGAGAAGAATGTGCAGGACAGGGTCTCTAGACATGTTCAAAGCAGAAAGCTTGCCCCTGCTATCCTTAGAGGGCTTAGAACAAAGGATTAACTAGAAGTTGCTTTGTTTAAAGCTTTGATGGAGGTGTTATAGGCCTTAGTTTTTATTACACAAAATCTTTTGAATGCCTCCTTTTGTTTACCTCTAGTATATTTCTTTTCTGTAGTCCCTTTGTTAATGGAAACATAATCTTTCCAGAAATGTAATGTACTCCTCCCATCTTAATGAAATGCACTTTGATATTGCTTTGTCTGTGTTTACTTTACTTTCCACATAACATTCTTGAACCTAAAGCCATTTTGGTGCTTGTTCAACCATTTTAGCCTATGTAGCATCCTTTGAATATCTACGTTTTTGCAATTTTAACTTCGTGCATGCTTGGTTTGTATCTTTTCAGATACTTCCCGTTTACCCTTAAAATCCTACGATCTTTTGCCAATTCTTCTATCTCATAAGCGTTATTTGAGAACACTTTCAAAATTAGAAAAGGGCCTTCCCAATGTGGGGACCATTTACCTAACGCCTGATTCTTTCGATCTATAGGTAAAATAGTTTTCCAAACTATGTCATTACTGATAAACGTATTACCTTTCACCTTTTTATTGTATGCTGTGGACACCCTTTCTTTTTGTCTCTTTATCAACTCCAACGCTCGAAGTCTGTCTTCGTCCAAATTTACCAATTCATTCATCATCAATTCCCAATAAGTATTTGGAGGAATTTCTGCTTGTCTTTAGATCCTGACTGATTGCAAGTATATTTCGACTGGAAGTACTGCATCGTGTCCAAACGTCAATTGGAAAGGTGTTGTTTTTGTAGCTTCTTTTGGCGATGTTCGACAAGCCCAAAGCGCTTGGTCAAAAGTTTTATGCCAATTCTTGCGTTTCTTCCCTACATGTTTCTTTATAAGGCCAATTATTATCTTATTTGCTGCTTCGACTTGTCCATTTGCTTAAGCATAGTAAGGTGTAGAGGTAAACAACTTGAACCCCATATCTTTGGCGAAATCTTGCATTTTTTGCCCAGTAAACACTGATCCTTGATCTGTGGTTATACTTTCTGGGATTCCAAATCTGTATATAATGTGTTTTTGAATAAACTCAATCACAACCTCCTGATCCATATTCGCCAGTGGTATCGCTTTGACCCATTTTGTGAAATAGTATATTCCTACCAAGATATATCTTTGACCTCTAGAAGACTTGGGGTTAATTTCTCCAATTAAGTCTAATGCCCAACCTCTGAAAGGCCATGGTTTTATTATTGAACTTAACTAATTCGTAGAGGCATGTTGAATACCTGCATGTTCTTGACATTCTTGACAACCCTTTGCAAATTCTATGCAATCTTTCAACATAGAAGGCCAATACATTCCGCATTGAAACAAAAGCCATTTCATTTTGTGCCCCTCTTGGTGCGCACCACATGCTCCGCTATGTACATTTGAGAGAGCCAAATATGCTTCCGCTTCGCCCAGACATTTTAATAAAACTCCTTCGGGAGTTTTCTTAATCAATTCATTTCCCATTAAAAAGTATGATAAAGCTCGATATTTTACCTTTCTATCTGTGTCTGTCAAAGGATCTTTTAAATAGTTCACAATAGGACTTCTCCAATCTGTGTCTGTGTTAGGAGTAAATTAATGGTAAATTCATGTGTTAATATAAGTGATTTCTTCTCTAAACTAATGCAAATTATGATAGATCCATAGGTTTTTAGTAAGAATTGAACGGGAAAGGTTCAGTTCATGTGTAAAGCAAATCGAATCACTTGTGGGTGTTATTGTTGCAGGTTTAGAGCTGAATTGAAGCTTGAGAAGAACATGAGGAGGAAAGAGAGCTGGAAGTCTCAAAGGCAGAAGGAAAAGATGGAAAGTTCAAAGGGCGCGCCGCGAGAGTTTAAAGAGCGCGCCGCGAAAATATCTCTGTTTTGAAGCGCGCCGCGCCAGTCCGATGCCGCGCCGCGGCCTCGGCGTTAAAAGCCCAAAACTTCTATTTAAAAGCCCTAGCTTCCAAGAGAAAAAGAACTTTGGCAAGAGCGAAATTAGGAGAGCAATCTGAAGGTGCAGCCACAATCATCAATTGAAGACCAATTCTCTATCAAGCGAAGACATTCCTTTGATGAAGATGAATCCTTCCATTAATCTTTGTGTGTTCTTCATGTCTATGGAGAGCTAAACCCCTCTTGTTGAATCTAAGGTAGTAGTTAACCTATGAATATACAATACCATTAATTAATTCCTGTGAACAATTATTTGAATTCATTATCAATAAGAAACCTTGTTTTTATTCTTAAATTATCGTTGAATCTTTGATCGAAAGAAGGGATTTAACTTTTGCCCTAGGTTACTATATTGATTCAATTGCAATTTGCAGAGATGGAATTGTAATTAGGTTTTCATAATTATCGTTCTTAATTACTATTATCGTTATTGATATTTGGAGAGATCGAATCTCATACCGGTAAAAGTTATCTAATTTGATTTGCAGACATGGAATCTTATTTGAGGATAAGTGAAGATAATGATTTAAAAGATTGTTCAATCATGAATTAAGTAATAATTGTATAGGAGTAGGTTGATGAACCCTAAGGTTCAACATATTTCTCTAATCGTTAACAACAGTTCATTACTCGCTTTTAATTTATTGTTTACTTTTGATATTATTAGAATCATAAAACAAACCAACTCAATTTTCCTAACTCAAAATAAACAACTATAGAACGGCAGTGATATTAACCAATCCCTGTGGATACGATATATTACCGAAAATATTTACCCAAAAATACTTTCAACAGTCTGCTAAAGAGTCTATATTCAAAACTTCAAACTCTTGTTTGTTGGCAAAACCTAATTGTGAGTTCTCCAAATCACTTGGGGAGAGCTTGGTAGCCATTCCCCTGCCTCTTACTTCGATCAGTTCTTTTAGTTTTTCTTTTGATACCCTGTATCCTGAGGCTAATTGTGCCAATTCATTCGCTTCTTGATTATTCAACCTTGAAACGTGATTTAAATCCACGTACTCGAATTTTTTGAGCAGCCTATTTGCAATGACAAAATACATGATCAAATTTTCTTTGATACACTTGTATTCTTTCGTCAATTTCTTAATTACTAGCTTAGAATCTCCTTTAATTTCGACTCTAGTTGCCCCCAATTCTAACAAAGCTTCAAGTACAGCAATCAATGCTTCGTACTCAGCTTCGTTGTTGGAGCATAAGGGACCTTCAATCTTGTACTTGAGCTTTGTTGGAATTCCATCAGGAGAAATTATTAGTACTCCAACACCGGTTCCTTCTTTATGGGTTGAACCATCAAAGTATAACTTCCAAGGTTAACAATGAAATCTGATACGATCTGACCTTTCATTGCTTTAAGGGGTTGAAATATCAAAGAGTACTCAGTAAGGGCCAACGCCCACTTGCCAATTCGACTATGCAATATAGGCTTTGATAGCATGTGTTTAATCACATCACAATGAGACAAAACATAAACTGGCTTTATATAATACTTTAGTTTGATACAAGAGAAATATAGACAAACGCAGAGTTTTTCTATTGTGCTATACCTAGTCTCTGCATCATTGAATACTCTACTTAAGTAATAAATGGCTCTTTCGATGCCATTATCGTCTTCTTGAGCTAACATGCTACCTATTGTATTATCTGACGCTGAAATATACAGGTGTCATACCCTAATTTTGACCCCCCTGAGATGTCATATCTTTAAACTTTTCATCAAAGTCAAAGCAGATACTCAGAGCAGTCACTTATTCATCTGGTACTTAGTTGAGGGTGTTTAGGAACAAAAGAGCTCAGGAAAAGGATCAATCAGTAAAATGGATGGTTTCTAACACAACCATGGGACTCAAAAACTTAATTCTATTCACCTATGATTGGTTAGATACCCATCACCTGGACTCAGGATTGCTTACTTCACCAGTCTAGGGTTTTGAGCCCGTCAAGGACTAAAATCAGGGATCACATTTGGGAAACCCTAAAAAGCTCAAGGGCATCACCCAAAGGCTTAAATCATCCTCAAATGATCCATATAACAACATCCATTGGGCATTACACCTCAATTCAAGAACCACAGTCATCAATTTCATCTGGTCGACAATTAGGGTTTTTGCCTAATTCACCTGGGTAGTTGACTTATAATCAGGACATGAACCTAAAGCTCAAGACATGGCTCAAGAACTTCTATTACCTCAACATAGTCCATTCATATCATTCACTTGAGGAGGAGGACTTCGTTCATCATAAAAGTCTAAAATCCCACTTCATCTAAAAAGTCAACTGTACAGGACCACCTTTGACTTTTAAGGTTTTTGGTCAAACCATGAATTTTAAGGATCAATATCATCAATATATGATTATTAAAGTCATTTGACCAAAGAAATTCAAGAAAATTCACCAAGGATAAAAAAGTCGGGAATTAGAGTTTTTAAGGGCATTGTGGGAACTCAAAATTTCACCTACACAACTCAAAAAACTTCCAACATGAAAGTTGTAGGTCTTGCAAAATAAAACAACATCTTACATAGCAACTTCTTTCAAGAAATCAATCATTTGAGAGATTTGGATATTTTGAGATTTTAGGTCATAAAAACTTAGAAAATTTTCTCAGTGTTTTGACCTAGTTTTCTTCCAACTTTGGCCTCATTTTTCACAAATTTTCCAAAGGATTTTGAATAAACCCCAAACTACTGATTTGAAGTAGATGTTTAGGTCTTTCCAAATTGTGTTCAACCTTCTCCAAATTCATTTTGAGCTAGGAGTTATGCTTGTTCAAAGTTGGCCTCATGAAGTAAAATTATAGGTCATGCATCATTTTGGAACTTTGCAATTTTGTGCATATAACCTCACTTATGGATGCTACACGACCCATAACACATCTGCAAACATTCCATGCATTCACTTTCACCATAGCATGAAGATTGAAGAAGATTCCCAAAACAAGAACATGTGATTATGTAATGATTACATTTGGGAATTTATGGCAAATTGATGAATCATCAAAGGAATCTTCCCACCAACCAATCAGAGCTCATTCAGCATCAGAAATGTCCCCTAAGATCAGATGGAATTAATGGATAGGGAGCTAGCTCGAAAATGCAATGATTACACTTGGATATTCTTTGAAATTTCTTCATGCTTAAGGTACCAAGTTAACCTCATTAAGCAAGCTCACTACAACCAATTGCTCTACATCCATTTGCCTATAAATACAAGTGCATTCCTCAGTATTAGACACACCAAAGCAACTCCAATTCTTGCTTTCTCTTTCTCTCCCTCATGCTTATGGTTTTTCAAAGTTCTTTGGCAAGAAGAATCACTTTCTTCAAACCAGAGCTCTTCTTTGAAAAGTAAGAATTCTAACATCTCAAAGGGGTTCATTTGAGGTGATCCAAGCACCTGGATCACTTCTGTAAGTGGAGGAACACCATTGTTGCTCTCATTTTGGAGCTTATGCAGTTGGAGGTCCATGGAGTAATTCAGAAGGTGTCAAGAGAATCTAAGTGTTCAAACACGTTCCTTAGGATGTGGTGAAGCTATCCAGATGGCTGCAGCTCATCTGTAACTGCAAATTCATCAACCTCCATGTCCACTTGGAGCTCAAATTGAAGGGGTCGAGTAGAACAATTCAGAGGTATTCGAGCCATAATAAACATTCAATTAACATCATTGAGTCCCAAGGAAGCTTTTTGGATCGTTCATACAAGCCCAGACGTGCTCCATCAAGCTCACGACCTCCATTTTCAGAGGTATTTTTTCAAGTTCCAACACCCTAATTTAAGTACTTTTTCAATATATCTCGATACTAGTTTGTTCATCATCATCAAAGGATTAAAAACCCTCTATCACCATTCATTTATTCATCTTGTGCATCATTTAATTTTAAATTTAGGGTTTATGTGTTCTTTGTGTTCATACTAAAATTCTTTAAGTACACTTAGAATAAATAAATTTTGAGATCATGATCATGTTCCTCGTTTGAAAACGAGCAAGTTTGATGTTTGAATCATTTAAAATGATTGAGAAATGAGAGAGTTCAAAAATCCAAGATGGAGGAGCTAGAGATTGAAGATGATAATGGTGGTGGCGCCATTTTTTTGAAATCTTAGGTTTAAGTTTAAAATAAATTTAGTGGTAGTTGTGTTATCTACGAATTCATCGTAATGGCTCAATGGTTACAACGCGCGTTCAAAGTCTCCTCATACCCAAGGTCGAGGGTTTGAATCCCCCTCGCCCCAGACCTTTTGATTTTATTTTCTTTTTTCCACTCTATGCACTAGACATCACACATATAGAAATGAAATCCCCTCTATAACACCATGCGCGCGTTGGCTGGTTGGTGTGTGTTTTGATTGTTGGCTTCAAGGGCGTGGGTTCAAACCATGGTGAGGCCAAAACATATTATTTATTTTATATATTTTTATTAGGTAAGAAAATGATGTTATTTTAAGTGTTTTAAATATATTTTAATACATGGTTTCATTGAAATTTCAAAACCTAATATCTCATAAATATTTTAGTGGTGAAATCCTAATCATTTAGGTCTTAATGAGGTATAAATATTATCTTTACTCTAATTAAGTTGACTTTTGTCAAAATTCAAACTGTTTTCATACTTCAAAGTAAACAGACGATCGAGGTTTTCAAACAACAGAACCTCGCATCTTCTCACTTGTTTCTCATAAACAGTAAATCAGTTTTTAATTGGGCCTCTAATAGAGTGTAAGTCCCAACCCCCTCTTTTATTTTACAAATAATCAACTGTTTTCACAATAGTAATCATTTCAAATCGCAAATCTTTTTTTATAACAATCAACCAGTACTATAAAGTACTGGGCCTCTATTAGAGTGTAAGTCCCAGCACCTTTCTCTTTTCTTAGTTTATTTTCAAAAACTGTATTTACAAAATCTTCTTTCTGTTTTTAAAACATTCTTCTGGTATTTGAAGGGCATTATTCCCGGTGAAACTTTTCAGATACCTATGTGACCTTTGTCCATCTTCACTTCTTCTGTTTTCAAAAACCCTGGACTGTTTATAATAAATATTCAACTGTTATCAATAAAATTGCTGGCAAGGCTTTGTACATACATCTTCAAAGGCCTCCACTCCATACAGGTTAGACTTTACAAGCTTTCAATTTACAGTCTCTATTTAAATTACTGTCAAATATAGAACTGTTTATATATTGTTTAGAACTAAGTCTGAGTGTAAACCCTAGGACAGTTAAACTATATATATATATATATATATATATATATATATATTATAGGAATATGGCCTAGGATTGAGAATGTCTTCCCGGTGAAGGCTCTTTCCTAATTAGAAATCTTTAGTTAAAACCCTCAAGATGAATTATTCCCGGTGAAACATCTTGAAAAAGCCTTAGAATAAAAACTAGGACACATCCACCCAAAGAGGAATTATTCCCGGTGAAACATCTTACCCATTTGGTTAAAGCCAAAATAAGTTCAAAACCACATAGCTTTCTCTTGTGCTATAACAAGGACCCTCGACTAGCCTCCTCTTGGGCTTTGTACAAGGACCCACAGGCTTCTTAAAAACATTTCCAGCTTCCTCTTGAGCTTTTATACAAGGACCCATCAGGTTTCTTATAAACATAGGAACAAGTATTTAGTTACCTTTTAGCCTATCCTAGTGAGTTTCTTCCACTTTAAACCAGACTTTAAACAAAGCTAAGATTGTCTCAATCTCATATTGAGTACACTTTTTGGAATGAGAGACATGGACAGTCTCTGTCACCCTTATCTTTATCAATCTTCCTTAGCAGAGTCTAGGATCCATATTTGCTTATTCTCAGCAAGAGTCAGCCTTAATCTTGGGCTTTAAAACAAGAAGTCTCCACTAGAAAATTCATTCCTTCATATTAACAAAAACCCCTGGAAAGGGTTAGCCTCCAAATCACAGTCAATAAAAAGAGTCAAAACCCCTGGAAAGGGTCAGCTTCCAAAAAAACATTAAAAAAACAGTCTTTTAATAGATAAATCCTTCAGTAGAGTAAAACTCCCCCAGTGAGTCCTTCACTATTCAGTAGCCACAACCTTGGGCTTTGTACAAGGCAGATAAACCATATTTCCTGTGTCAAAGATTCCTAATCTCAAGGATCTTTTCCCCATAGAGTCCTCCATACTCAGTTTCTTTAAGAGTCCGCCACAACCTTGGGCTTTGTACAAGGCAGAAAATAATGTTTTCCCTAGCCAAAGTAGTCACAACCTTGGGCTTCATACAAGGCATAAATTAATAACTTCCCCAATTAAAATACCAAAAATAGTCAGTTTGTCTGTCTGTCTGTCTGTCTTTTTAAATCAATTCAAATTCTCTCTCCTAACATAAAGGAGAAACTTTCCCAATAATAAGCAACAAACACAATCACAATGACACAAAGAAGGTTCCCGTAGAGTTTTACGGATATGTAGGGTGCTTAAACTCTTCCCTATGTATAACCGACCTCCCGGACTCCAGAATTTCTAGTCTAGGTGAATCCCCACACTTAGCAAACTCCTAGGGTTAATTTGAGATCTTTTTCCCCTCCCCTACTCGTTAGGAAAATTAAAAAGTTCGTGTGATATCGTAGGAAGAACTGAAACAAAATTCATCCTGCCATGGGCGCATTCTCCTTTCAAATTTCGCGTGAAGGGTCTAGTGTACCGTCCTCCCAAGTGAAACGGGGAGGTAAAAAAAACGACACCACAGAAAAATGGCGACTCTGCTGGGGATATAAGTGTAAAAAACTTGGTTTTTCATCCAAACCAATAGTTGACCTGTTGCTGGTCCAGCCCCAATGAGGAAATAGGGATGCCAAATTCCCCCTCAAACAAGAGAGGTCCCGCCTAACCTCTATGTCATTTCATGTGTTTGCTTCATAATTTTGAACGAACATGTGCATTTGTATATGATTGATGTTTACCAAGAAAAACAGGAATAGCATTCAGGTAATGTCCCAATCATTTGGACATCATCCCGAAACCAGCATCAGAAGAAAAATCCCCAAGAGAAATACATTTCTCAGCAAATTCCTCGATAAGATTTTTCCCTCCAAACGAAGTGATTCGAGAAATCTTATTCCCCCAGCAGGGCTGTTCTAGATTACTATCTCCAGAAAGTGTGATCTCCACACCAAGACTTGGTCAGATAGTGCATCGGAGGATTATGCATCTTCCTCATTCCCACTTAAAAGGGCATCAAAATCAGAACTTCCAATTACCTTTCATTCCCAAGCGGTAGTCGAAGATCCTTCAACAGAGCACCATGGTTCTCAAAGAAGGTCCCCAGCCGAGGGTACTCAAACAAGACAAAAGATCATCAACAATCACAATACCTTCATGTCCAGATGACTAGCGGGAATTTATTTTCCCAACTAGAAGCTTGACGCGCTCAAATCATACATCATACATCATACATCATACATCATACATCATACATCATACGCATATTCATACACATATTCATACACAACATAACATGCATATTTCTCCTTTAGTTTGAGAATATCTTACATTACATGCATCATAAACATTGCATATCACTAACTTGATTTTTTCAGGCAGACGGATATCTTCAACAAAGATGTTCTCAATCACATGCAGTGTTCCACTGAATTCTATTCAGACCAGCAGTCCTCTCAGATATAATCAGCCGAAGATTCATTCTGAAGAGATCTCTCTTTCCAAATCACCTTTCAACTCAAAAACGACCATCAAAGATCTAAAGTCGATACTTCAGACGGTTCCAGAACGATCTATCATCGAAGATCTAAAGTCGATACCTCAAACGGTTCCAGAACGATCTACCATCGAAGATCAAAATTCGATACCTCAGACAGTTCCAGAACGATCTACCATCGAAGATCTAAAGCTGATACCTCAGACGGTTCCACAATGATCAACTTTCAAAATCTAAAGCAGAGAGACTTTGGACAGTTCCGTAACGATCATCCTCCTAAACTTAAAGCGGTAACCTTGGACGGTTCCGAAATAGTCAACGCATAGGGTTTTCAAATCCTTCATCAAGATATAATCAATGGATTCATTCTGGTGAGCAAACCATCAAATACATTTGCCAGATGGCATCCGAAAGCCCATCTCAGGTAATGTTTCAATCTGCCAACAACATTTCTCAGACAACATTCCAATGCAATTTCCAACATCACTTCCGGTGGAGGTAAGTGCAAATTTTCAGGGCATATAATATATTCAATCATCTTCTACCTTCAGATTTCAAACAAATCTCTTCAGGTTTAAGAAGATTGAATAGGGGCAACTGTTATACCCCGAAATTTGCCCACATCTTTTCTCAAGAAAACTCCAATCTAAAAATTAGGAGTTTCATATAATCATGGATTTTTATTTCATAAATATCCTGACATATGAAATACTTAGTTTTTAGAATTTTTCTTATACAATATTTTGGCTCGCTGTTGAATTTATTCTTACGCAAACGCCAATTACTGTTTATTACTTCACACACGCTATTTATTTGATATTTATTTACAGATAAATAGTACTGACACAATTGGTACAGAACTAAATCTTTTGCAGGCGCAGAGTCGAGGATTCAAACTGTACTGGTAAACAAGTAAATTATTACTAATTTTTGTTTCCCACTAACTTTTGTACTATATTCCATTATTTTCAAAATCTCTTCAAATCTCTTTTTTCAAAAATCAAATCCTAACTTTATTCTATACATCTCTCTTTTTCCCAACACTATCATACACTTTCTTCCAAATCTTACTTCCACTCAAATTTTCCTTTTGTACGGAATCACTTCATTCCCCAACGTCTCTATCCTTCTTTTCATTCTATAAATACCTCTCATTTTTTCCATAAAATCTCACATCAAATTCTAACTCATCTCTCAAAATTTCTACTTCATATTCATTCTTTCTTCTTCCCCGACAAAATGGCGAAGCGGATGGAAACGTGTTTTCTTATGGTCATCACCGTTGTGGTGGTAATCATGTCTCATCACCGTTGTGGTGGTAATCATGTCTTTCTTCTGTCTATATAGCCCTGAAAACTGTGGACCTGGGATGCTTGCATTCCCAATCATCTACATGTTATTATTTGTAGCATGGCTTATCAATCGTCATTCTTAAAGTGTGTCGTATCCCCTATTTCTTAAATGTACCGTTTACTCGTCGTACTGTTCATTATAGTATGTAATATTTGTACTTTCAGTATTAAATTTTGTACTATTTTTCATACTGCTGCTTAATTATTCAGATAATATTTTGTGTGTTTTCTGCCAGTCAAATATTTATTTTTCTGTGCATTAAATGATTTTCAGGGTTATTATCGGTAATTTTACTCGCGTACAGTAAATATTATTTATTTGTTATGTCTGTGTTTTTCTAACAAGTCATGTAAATAAACTTTCATCTTTCACATAAAACAAAAACAACAAAAAGAAAATTAACTTTGACTGTTGATTTTTCACTCTAACTGCTACATTAATACCTGAACAGTCAGTTGACAATTAAACTGCTGACAGTACAATTCTCAGTGTTTTGTACCATCAATCAAATCAATCTTTTGCAATTCAAAATTTCAAGATTTTTGTCCTAGAAGTCTTCTGAATATCACATGATTAGCAGAGACTCAGCACTGCACAAAAATCAGGTATGCTTAACTGTCTCCTACACAAACAGTCCCTAATTAGGGTTTCTTGTTTTTTCAGGAGAAACAAGTTTTTGACACCTCAAATGGATTTCATGGACCTCCATATATCTCAAAGTACCATCATACAAATTTTCAAACTTCAATTCACTCAGACGCACCGTCAGCAGCTCAAACGGTCAACAGACTACCCGTTTGACCAAAAAGTCAACAGACAGTCAAAAATGAAATTTTTTGTCAACATCCATATTTTGTCAAAGGATTCATCATTTGATCATTGGATGATCATAATTCATCAAGGAAAGATCAAAAATCAACAAAACCCTAAGATTCAAAATTAGGGTTTTCTCCTAAAAAGTCAACTGAACTTTGACTGGTCATAACTCTCTCATCCTTCATCCAAAAAATTCAAAACAAAGCTCATTTTGAAGGAAATTCAATTATATTTCAAATGCAATTGGTACCATGGTCATTAGGTTCACCATTTGAAAAATATGGACAAAGACATTACAGGTCATTTTCAAAGTCAACAAAAAGACGCTTTTTTCAAAAGGACACACAAGGAGCATCAAAAATCATTTTGACATGAGACTAAAGAAATTGGTTAGAGGACTCTTTTAGGTTTTCAAAAAGTGCAAGATCTCCTTCATATGAAAAAAATTGAGGGATTTACACCTTGTTGAAGTTGGCTAAATTTGGGAAAATGCATAAAACCAACATTGCTCAAAAATGTATTTTTTCCAAATGGGGCCAAGTTCTCATAGTTCAAACATGTTTACCATGATATAATGGGCATCCCACGACCAAGACAAAGCCCACACCATTTTTATTCATTTTTGGTTTAATTTTATCCTATTTTAAGATTAAATTGAAAATGGAAAATGGAAGGATAATGGATGGCTTAAATCTTAAGCATGACTCACCAAAGAATCTTTAATTTTCTGCAGAAAATTGAAGTACAAGGAAAGAGAAGTGAAGAAGAGCAAGACTTGGTCAAATATTCAAAGATTTTTAATATTTAAAAATCAAAGTTTCAACCAAGCAATGAATGCTTCTTGGCTTAGTTTCTAAGCACTTCTTGGCTTATAAATGAAGCTGCATACTTCAACAACAAGACACGCACGAAATATAGCCAAGGGCATAGCATAGAAACCTCAAAATTCTCATAAAATATCAAACACTTTATAATTTTCGTTTTGCTACTCCTAGCTTACTTCAATAAAAAATAATCATTCAAATCATCCTTTGGAGTCATATATAGTAAGATTGATGCACTAAACAAGTCCCATGATGCTTTAAACACGTGTACCATCATCTTCATATTCATAACTTCATCACTTTCGTTTTCCAAGTTTCCACGTATAATAACTTAATCTAATCTTTGATTTGAGTTCCTGACATCACTTAGAGTGGATCCAATGTAGTTCATGCGAGGATTCACTCCTCTAACTCCTTCCACCATTATTGGTTGTTTAAGCTTGAGAAGCTTCGAGTTGCACCTTCCAGGGACTTTTAGCAAAAACTAATGCCACTAATGAACTCAGGGAGTCCTAATTAGGCTATCTGGGTTGTTTGCAACAATTTATTTCCTTGTTTTTGCAGGTTTTAAAAAGCATAAAAAAAAAGCAAAATCCGCAGGTAATTCGGCTGCTAAATCCGCAGCAAAATCCGTAGGAAAAAGGAAGAAGAAGATGAATAGTGTAGTTGAATGTTTGACTGCACGCGTGGCCGGATCTCGCTTCCCCATTGGCCAGTTTTGGGGCGTGTGGACCCCATCAGAAGTTTGAATTCCTTTTGAATTCAGTGCATGCAGTCTTATCATTATGCCATGCACTCTTTAATCTGAGCCACTAGATGCAGCTAATCTTCAATCCAACGCACCAAAACACTCATCCTTACCATGGACTTTATTTAATTTCCACATCTGATTACTATCTTTTTATTTTCTATTTTATTTTAATTTCTTTGTTAAATTAATTAAAAATAGTTTTAAAAATCCAAAAAATACACAAAAAATATTTTTAAGTTTCTAAAATAATATTTTATTTTCTGATATAAAAATATTTTATTTTTCTTCATAATTTAAATATTTTGTATAATTAATTAGATAATATGCATACATTTATCTTTTAATTATTTTCAACCAATCAAAAATCATAAAAAAAATTGTCCTTTATATTAAATATTGTTTATATATTATAAACTAATTTTGTACATATTTAGAATAATTTTCTCTTTAAGTTTTAATTATTTGTGTAATTATTTGTATAATTATGTATTAATTAACTTAATAAATTTCAAATCAATTTCAAAAATCCCAAAAAAAATAGTTTTGTTTTAAAATTAATTAACAAACATTTTGAACATATTTTGAACTTAATTTTTAGGTTTAAAATTTATTTTCATTTCTTTTTTCCTCATTTTAATTTAATTAATCATGCATTAGTTATAATTAAAATAAATCATCAAAAAATCCAAAAACATTTCTTTTATTTTCTTGCAATTTAAATTCCTAGATAAATGTATAGGTTGTCAAATTCATGTAAATAGCGTAGTTTACATTTCCTGCACAATCGATGTAATAGCGTAGATTTACTTTCCGCATTTTACATTTCCGCATTTTAAATTCCAGCACATATAAACTGCGTGTATGCCAAAGATAAAATTGAACTGTTAGATCACTAACTTCAAAGATAAAATATCTGAATCTAAACACAATCACACTTGCACCTCTTAAGGTAATCCCTTCTCATTCTTTTCAAAAAAACAAAAAAAATCAAATTCTACTGTTTCGAATCGAACTTTTGTTTATGTCCGGTGAAAGGATAGATTTTTAAAGGAAATAGGATAAAGACCTTACAACTTAGGGTAGATCTCCTAATTTGCTTGCTCAAATCAAAACAAACAAATTTCTCATATATCATTTGTTTTTTTAAAACAAAACTTTCAAAAAAAAAGACAATACTTTGTATATATCCAAACAGGGATCATTACGAAGTTAACGTTCTTTTTAAAAAAAAACATCTTTTGAAAGATAAAAACACTTTGTATACATCCGCACAAGGATCATTACAAAGTCAAATTACAAGGGTATTTCAAACCACATACAAGCATTTTAAAGCAGTTGAAAAGTGATTGAAAACAAGTGAGCTAAGCAAATTAAAGAGCCCATGGATAACCATGGATACAAAGGGTGCTAACACCTTCCCTTTGTATAACCTACCCCCTTACCCAGAATTTCTTAAAGGTCTTTTTTCTGTTTATTTTATAAACCTTTCCTTAATTGGATAAAATAAAAGGTCGGTGGCGACTCTCTGATTTTCAAATACAAAAGCAGAAACAAAAAAGAGTCAGTTCGCGTATCTCTCCGTGAGAGGTATGGCAAAAACCGAGGGCGACAAAACTAAATAACAAACGTTTTAAACTTCATAGAAAGAGAGAAACGGAGAAAGGACTTAAGGATCTATACCATGGATTACGGAAGAAAGAGAGCTAGGAAATACACCTTCAAGATTCCTAAGGTCGAGGAATTGGAAAATCTCGGAAAACTGGTGGTCAACCCCCAGGCTTTAAAGGAGAAGTATGGAAAACTTCTGCCTCTTCTCAATACCAACATTGTGGACGGGATCCTTCCCACATTGGTGCAGTTTTACGATCCAACATATCACTGTTTCACCTTTCTAGATTATCACTCATGCCTACGTTAGAGGAGTACTCTCGTCTGATTGGAATACCCGTGTACGCACAAGATCCGTACTCCGGTTTGGAAAAGAATCGTGACGACATTATCATATGGTGAGTAGAGGAGGAATTCAAGGATTACCCTCCAAGTTCTTGTTAGATCAAGCTCGGTACTTCGTCAGCATCCAAGATATGAGCGTTTTGAGGAAGCCTTGGCTTTGCTTATTTACGAATTGTTTTTGTTTCCTAACATTAACGATTTCATCGACATCAACGCAATTAAGATCTTTTTGATTGGAAATCCAGTTCCAACCTTGCTTGCGGATGCTTATCACTTTGTGCATTCAAGAAACCTGCAGCGAGGAGGATTAATCACATGCTGCGCACCGCTGTTATACGAATTGTTCGTCTCACACCTGCCAAAGTCTAGCACTTTCTGGAACATGAGGGATGGCCTTTACTGGTCACAGAAAATCATGACTCTCACTCATACAGACATTGATTGGTGTAGTCCTGACAACGACGAAACCAAGATCATCTTCAGTTGTGGAAGTTATCCCAACGTACCCCTTATTGGAACTAAGGGAGGAATCAACTATAATCCAGCTTTAGCCCGTCGTCAATACGGCTATCCCATGAAAAATATTCCAAGTAGTATTCAATTGGAGGGTCTGTTCTTTAAGAACATCGACGATCATGGCAACATGTTGAAGAAGGAAATTGTCCAAGCCTGGCGTCTTGTTCACACAAAAGGGAGAAGATTGTTAGGAAAACATCTTTGCATCTCCCTGGATCCTTACCTTCAATGGGTAGGCGTCGGAGCATTCAAGCTCAGGATGCCATATCAACATCAAGAACCTATTCCCCTAAGGGAACCAATTTTCCTTTTCTCCACCGATGTTCAAAAACTGCAAGTGGCATTAAACAAGGTATGCCAAGAAAGGAATGCTTGGAGGAACAAGTACCGAATCGTCAACACGGAAAACATTGAGATTCAGAACATCCTAAGAAGGAAGGATGAGTTACTTGAAGTACTCGATCGACAAGCGACACAATCGTCACTTTCTCATCATATCCCTCCTGCTTCCTGGATCATCGATCAGCTCACGTCAGAGAACACTCAGCTCAAGAAACAGAAGAAAATGTTAGAACGTGAAGTCGGCTCTTCGTCAAAGTTTTAGAGTCCTTTCTCTCAGTTTCTCTGTATTTCCCTTTTCAAAATATGTAAAAAACGGCGTTTTCTCTTAATTAATAAAAAGTTGATGTTTTATAACGTAATTATGGTGTTTCCTTGAAAAATATTAACTTAATTACACATCATGCATCGCTTTAGTCGTACGTACTGACACGAGAATTGTCGCGGATCTAATAGTCACTTTCCTTTCTCCAGAAAGAGAGGAGGAGATGGAGGTGAACCAAGAATTTCTGAAGGATAGAAAAACACTTAGAAAGGGGGGTTTGAATAAGTGTATTTTTAAAACTAGTAAGATAAAAACAATTTGCACAATGATTTTTATCCTGGTTCATTGTTAACTAAACTACTCCAGTCCACCCCTTTGGAGTGATTTACCTTACCTGAGGATTTAATCCACTAATCACATAAGATTACAATGGTTTTCCACTTAGACAACTTCTAAGTCTTCTAGAGTATACTGCTCCCAACCTGATCACTCTAGGAACAATCTGCTTAGATACCCTCTAAGACTTTCTAGAGTATACTAATCAATAACCTGATCACTCTAGTTCTTACAACTTAATGTAAACAAATTCTTTTAAGAGTTACAGTGCTTCTTAGAAAGCTATCATCACAACCGTGATTTTCTCTTAAATTTAAGCTTAATCTCACTAAGATATTACAACAGCAATGTAGTGAGTTTGATGATGAAGTTTGAGAGCTTTTGATTTGAACAACGTATGTGCAAGTTGGTTTAGAGTTTGTAATTCGTAGTTCGTAACCTTGCTTCTCATCAGAACTTCATATTTATAGGCACTTGATAAGATGACCGTTGGGAGCATTTAATGCTTTGCGTAATCCGTACAGCATTGCATTTAATGTTTCACTCTTTTGTCAACTACCTCGAGCCTTGCTTTCGCGGTGTCTACTGACGTTGCCTTTAATAGCTTCTAACGTTCCTTTTGTCAGTCAGTGTAGTATGCCATCTTGTACTTGCTTATGATCTGATGTTTGTGTAAACAACGTTTGAATATCATCAGAGTCAAACAGCTTGGTGCAGAGCATCTTCTTGTCTTCTGACCTTGAAGTGCTTTTGAGCGTGATACCATGAGAAATTCAGTGCTTCTGCTTCTGATCTCCAATTCTTCTGATGCTTCCATAGACCCATGTTCTAAATCTGTTTGACCATCTTCTGATGTCTTGCCAGACCATGTTCTGATGTTGCATGCTGAACCTTCTGAGTCAGTGCTTCTTGCGCTGATTTTGTGCATACTCTTTATATATTTCCTGAAATGGAAATTGCATAGTATTAGAGTACCACATTATCTCATACAAAATTCATATACATTGTTATCATCAAGACCAAGAATATTTATTAAAACAAATCTTGTTCTAACAATCTCCCCCTTTTTGATGATGACAAAAACATACATAAATGATATGAATTTGCAATCAGAATATCAGACGGCTAAAGATAATTACACAGCTATAGCATAAGCATATAGACATTGTGTGTGAATATGTCTCCCCCTGAGATTAACAATCTCCCCCTGAGATAAATAATCTCCCCCTGAAATAAATACTGGAAGAAATTTATAAATAAAGGACTTCCTGAGTATTTTCCATTTCAGTTGAGACGATCACATATGCTTAGATTTTCAGAACATTCATAGATTCTGATTCTTGCTTCCATGGGACAGCTTCAGAGCTTGAATTTCTTCTTGAATCATAGCATGCTAGATTGTATCAGAACATTGTTGAACGTACCTGAACTGTTACAGAACAAGCTAAACGACAAAAGTTAGAGCATGAATGAATCAGAACATAATATATGTATCAGAACATATAATACGTATCAGAGCAAACAACAATAATGTTACAGAGCATATTTTAGAACTAAAAATATGCATCAGAACATATAAGGAATAAGAATGAGTTAGAGCATATTCTATCATCAGAATATCAGAACATTCTTCCTTCTTGCTTCTGATCTTGAAGCTTTACAGCACTCAGCTTGCTTCAATTTCCATGAGCTTGTTGCCATACAGATTTGCTTTTCCCCATGTCTTTGCTTCTCATGTTGAGCTTTTAAGAATATCTTCAATTCCTGCAAAACACTCAAAGACATAGAACTTGCAAGTTCAGTTGGAAATGTGGAGCCTTTCTCCCAGCAACTGATAAAATAAATCAGATCATTTATAACATTTTTCTCCCCCTTTTTGTCATAACATCAAAAACATAAAAGATTCAGATGAAAAAACAAAAAATATGAGAGAAGAAAAGATAATTTTCATTGATAGGCAAAGGAGAATTATCACAAAATACAAGGAGGATGCATATAAGACAGATGCAAGAAACAAAGAAAAACAACTAAGACTCAAAGACTAAGATGACCCTAGCTTAGACATAATCTTGGCCAGCATGTGATGAATCCCATTGTTGCTCTCAGTCTGCCTCTCCATGAAAGTGCGAAACTCAGCATTGATCGTGCCTTGCTCGTCCATGCGAGAAGCTAGCTCAGCCTGATTCTTCTGAATAACCTCTAGAGTCTTCGCCAGAAGAGAGGGTTCACCAGAAGAAGCTTCACAGCTTCTGTCCAGAGGGACAGCATTCTGAACCGCAGCTTTCATAGTCAGATCATCATTATGATTTTCCTCAACAGGAATGGTCTCAGCATGACGATCTTCAGCATCAGCTTCTTCCATAGAAGCATCTCCATCATATTCTGCAGCAGGCAGCTCAGAATCTCCATTCTCAAGAACTTGAAGAATGGCATCTAGATTCCTTGGGGCAGAAGGACCTTCAACTTCTGGAGGATCAGCAACTTCTGGAATGACCAAATTGGGGTCTTCCTCAGAAGGATTTTCCCTCAGAAAGTCAAACAAGGACATGAAATCTCCAGTCAGAACTGGATACTTAGGTTTCCAGACCACAATGTCCCTGTACGGATTAGCTTCCATTTCTACAACAATTCGAGCTTCTACAAGTTCATCAGTGAATTCCTTCTCTTCAAAGATATATCTCCCTCCAAGACGACTAAACCAGAAGTCTTCATAACTCCTCAGAATTCCACAAGGTCGTGGAGCAAGTTCTGCACAAATTTCCTGAAGTTCTTCAAAATAAGCATCTGCTTTTCTTCGGAAGATTCTCTAGAATTTTCGCATAGCAACATCATTTAAGCCAATACTTTCAACAATTCTGAGAGTATCAAAGACTCTTCTGAGATTCCTCTTTACCATTTCAAAAATTACACCAATAGGATATGCTCGGCGGGATTTGATTTTGGTTATAGGGGAATCTGGTTTTGGGATAGAATAGGGTTGAGGCTCTCTATCCAACCGAAAAGATGATTCTGCTTCATTCTCAGAATCTAACACTACCAGTTCAGCTTCAGGACGAGGCTTGGGAGTGTAATTGCAGTCACGGAGCAGTTGCTCATGTGATGCAGAACCTGGGAGATCAGAAACAGAGGGATTGATTTGAGAGGTGGAAGGAATGGGTTCATGGTTTGCATGAGGTGGTGGTTGAGAAGTGGATATATTTTTGTGAGGTGGAAATAGAGTTTGAAGGGGTTGTATATCAAGAACAGGGGTTTCAAGGGCCTGGTCAGAAGCAAGGTTGGTTGTGGGTGGAGATGAAGGAATGGGAACAGTTGTGATGGGGAGTGAGGAGGAGTAAGAGTTTTGGTTACAGGAGAGGAAGGAGGTGTGAGAACATGGATGTTTATGGGTGATTCTAATGGGGCTTTTTCTGGTTGATTTACTGGTTCAGGGGTTTGAGCAACAGTTATTGGTGCAACTTCTGAACGTAAAGCAGAAACAGAATCAGGTTCAGAGAGATGAATACCTTTGGATACCTTCTGAACTGCTTCAAACACAACCTCAAGCTTCCTCTGCTTCTTACTCTTCTGCTCTTCTACAACCTTTGCCTTCCCAAAAGAAATTTCTCTTCTTCTGGTAGATTCCAGAGTCTCCTTCTCATTATCAACAACCTTCTGACCTTCAACTTCTTGAGTTGTTGGTCCTTGAAAGATTTCTTCTTGCTGATTCACAGCTTCTGCTTGCTGATTCACAGCTTCTTGAACATCCTCAACTACATCTGAGGCATCAATTATCAATTTTCTTTTTCTTGTCTTCTTCTTCTCAGCAGCTTTTTCAGTTTCCACATTTTTGTTAGAAGTCTTTCTCTTCTTCTTATTCTTCTTCTCAGCAGTCTCCTTCTTATTCTTCTCAGTTGTAACTGAAGTAACCTGAACTCCTTCAGCAACAAATTCTTCTTGAACGACTTTCTCAACGATAGTAGCATTAGCTACATTCTAGACTACCTTCTTCTAGTTATCAGAAGGATGATCAAATTTTCTCTTTGTCCTTCTTTCCTTCTTCGCAACAGCTTCAGGAGCAACTTCTGAAACATCTTTCGAAGCAGCAGGCCTGGAAGTAGAAGCTTTCTTGCGACCTCCTTTAGCAGGAGCACCTTTTACTTTTACTTTTTCTTCTTTTTCTTCCTTGAGTGAGTTCAGATTTCTAATTCTGACTTCTGGCATCTCACTTCTGAAGAAGGGTTCAAAGTCAGCAAGAATAGGATCTCTTCTGCTTCTTGCTCCCGGAAGAGGTTTAGGGGTTTGTCTGATAGCATCAATAACACCCATCTTTCTCAAGGTGAGAGCATTCAAGCAACTTCCAGTATTAACAACAATATCTTTGATGGTACCTTCAGTTTCCAAGTTCTCAACAATCTTGGAATGAACCAGAAGATTTGTAATGATTCTTCCAAAAGGAATAATAGTACACTTCTTTATTCTGAAGGCATTTCTGGAATCCCTCACAGCATTCCACATGTGGTTGAAGATTATGTAGATAACATCAACCTTCTTCTGAGTGGCAATACAATACAGAATGTATTTCTGCTCATTGTTGACAAAATCTGCAGAATGTGTTCCTTTCCTGTGATAGAAACACCCCAGAAGAATCTTGGTCCAGATTTTGTAGAGATCCCTCATGTCCTTGACACGACTTGTTTTGTTTACATTTGTATAAAGAGTAGTCAAAACCTCTTCCCAGTCATCCCCTTGATCATTTTTATAAGCACCCTCAGGGTTTCTTAGATCGAACATCATTCTTAGGATGTTTTCAGTAACAACCACAAACTTCCCATGGACAAAAGACAGAATGGATTTAGGAGCAACAACAGCATGCACCCAAAATTCCTTTACAAGATCTGGGTAAACCGGTCCACAGAACTCAGCAAATAAAGAGGTCCATCCTTGAAAGATGATATCTTCTTTAAGGCGAAAATCATGTTCTTCGAGACTATCAAAGTCTACCATGAGTTCACAGATAACTTCCATCTCCTTTTTGGGAATAGAGCAGGCGATAACCGGAACAATTTGCTGATCTTCTTCTTGAAGATGGAGAGGGACAGATGAGCCAATGTTGCGAGACGATGAGGCATCCATTGAAACAGTACTGAGATTGCAAGAACAATTTCTGGGTTTGCGCTTAGGGTTTGAGAAAAGACCAAAAAGGTTGCAAAAATGCATGCAAGTAGAAACAGAGAATGGGAGCGAAAAAGATAAACGTTATGATTTGAAATGTATTTATAGAGACGGATTTGAAAAAGAATGCAATAAAATTATGAGAATAAACAGTTACAGAATAAAATGAAATCAATTGCATTAAATGATGAGCGATGTTAGGTGAGATATCGTGGTAAATGAAATGATTTAACACAGTTACCTAGGGCGGCGTCCCATCAGATTCACTCACGCTTTTACTAATCGTACATACACGTGTTCACCATCAGAATACACTTGATGACAGTTGTGTTGTATTGAATAGAACTTTGCATCTTCTGATTCTGATCACTGCTTCTGATTGTTATTCTTTAGAAATAATCTAGTTATGATATGATCATCTTTCTTTCCAAGGATCACATATTCTGAGTGAGCTAAGGTGAGTCTAGAAGATCTTCTGACTGTTGGCTCTTCAGAAATTCTGAGATTCTCTAAAGATGCAGCAACTTGATCCTCTGATCCTTTACTTCTGAGACTTTCAGCTTCTGAAACTTTGCTTCTTGGTTCTTCAGCTTCTGATATGTCAATATCTATATCTGCAAAATTCTTAAACTGCTTTGGCTTTTCAAGACCAAGCTTATCATCAAATCTGATATTAATTGATTCTTCTACAACCAATGTTTCAGTATTGTATACTCTGTAGCCTTTTGAGCGTTCAGAATATCCAAGAAGAAAACATTTTTGTGCCTTAGAATCAAAGTTACCAAGATGATCTTTAGTATTCAGAATAAAACACACACATCCAAAAGGATGAAAATATGAAATGTTGGGCTTTTTGTACTTCCACAATTCATAAGGAGTCTTATTTAGAATAGGTCTTATAGAGATTCTATTCTGAATATAACATGTAGTGTTTATTGCTTCTGCCCAGAAGTGCTTAGCCATATTGTTCTCATTGATCATGGTTCTGGCCATTTCTTGCAGAGTCCTATTCTTTCTCTCTACAACTCCATTTTACTGTGGAGTTCTAGGGCAAGAGAAATCATGGGCAATACCATTTTCTTTGAAGAACTCCTCAAAGAATCTGTTCTCAAATTCTCCACCATGATCACTTCTGACCTTTATGATTTTGCACTCCTTCTCAGATTGGATCTGAGTGCAGAATTCAAAGAACACTGAATGAGACTCATCCTTGTGTTTTAAGAACTTTACCCACGTTCAGCGGCTATAATCATCTACGATGACTAATCCATATTTCTTCCCTCTGACAGATGCTATTTTGACTGGTCCAAACAGATCAATGTGCAGAAGTTCTATCGGCCTTGAGGAAGAGACAACATTTTTAGATTTGAATGCAGGTTTGGAGAACTTTCCCTACTAGCATGCTTCACAAAGAGCATCTGATTTGTATTTCAGATTTGGGAGACCTCTGACTAGATTTAGTTTGTTAATCTGAGAAATCTTTCTCAAACTAGCATGTCCTAATCTTCTGTGCCAGACCCATTGCTCTTCAGAAACAGAAATAAGACAAGTCACCTTCTGCTTCTCAAGATCAGAAAAATCAATCTTATAAATGTTGTTCTTTCTCTTGCCTGTAAATAGGATTGAGACATCCTTTTGACTTACAGCCTTGCAAGACTATTGATTGAAGATTATATCATAACCATTGTCACTTAATTGACTTATAGACAATAAGTTATGCGTTAATCCTTCTACAAGAAGTACATTAGTTATCGAAGGAGAGTTACCAATACTTATGGTTCCAGAGCCAATAATCTTTCCCTTCTGATCTCCTCCAAACTTGACTTCTCCACCAGATTTAAGAACCAGGTCTTGGAACATAGACCTTCTTCCCGTCATGTGTCGCGAGCACCCAGAGTTTAGGTACCATGACATTTTGTGCTTTGTCTTCTTCGCTGCCAAGGATATCTGCGACAGAGATTATCTTCTCCTTAGGTACCCATAATTTCTTGGGTCCTTTCTTGTTATTTTTCCTCAAGTTCTGATTGAACTTGGGTTTAGCATAATAGTTAACAGGAGGAACAACATGATATTCTTTAGGTTTGGAAGCATGATATTTTTTAGGTTGTGTCACATGCTTCTTGGTGTGTGTAGTGTGAAAAATCTGTGCATGTGAGGTGAGCCTAATATCACGTGAGTGGCCATATTTGAATTGCTCATACAATGGCTTGTATGTGATTTTCAACTCATCAACAGTTTCAAATTTATGTGGGATATCACCCTCATAGCCAACGCCAATCCTTTTGTTTCCAGAAACTCCATATATCATAGAAGCAAGGTGACTTCTGCCAATATTTCTAGATAGAAATTTTCTGAAGCTCGAGTCATATTCTTTCAGAATATGATTGAGGCTAGGAGTGGATTTTTCTGTTTCAGAAGGAGATCCAATGCCTTTGGATAATTTTAAAACTTTTTCCTTCAGTTTAGAATTTTCTACTTCTAGCTTCTTAGTTTCAGATTCAAATAGCTTTTTCAGCTTTTTGTATTTGATACTAAGATAAGCCTTGAGTTCCAGAAGTTTAGTTAAACTGGAAACTAACTCTTCTTTGGATAGTTCAGAAAATACCTCTTCAGAATCTGATTCTGATGTAGATTCTGATCCATCATCCACTGTGGCCATTAGTGCAAAGTTTGCTTGCTCGTCTTCAGAGTCTGATTCTGATTTTGATTCAGAATCATCCCATGTTGCCATAAGACCCTTCTTCTTATGAAACTTTTTCTTGGGATTCTCCTTCTAAAGTTTTGGACATTCATTCTTGAAGAAAGTGTCCAGGCTCATTGCACTCATAGCAGATGACCTTCTTCTTCTCAAATCGTCTGCCACCAGAAGATTCTCCTTTTTCAGGCTTCTATGATTTTCTGAAGTTCTCGAACTTCCTTTGCTTGCTCTTCCAGAGTTGGTTTACCCTTCTGGAGATCATGGACAGTTCATCTTCTTCTTCTGATTCTGATTCTTCAGAATCTTCTTCTTCAGCCTGAAAAGCGTTAGTGCATTTTTTAAAATTAGATTTTAATGCAATAGACTTACCTTTCTTCTGAGGCTCATTTGCATCCAGCTCTATCTTATGACTTCTCAAGGCACTGATTAGCTCTTCCAAAGAGAGTTCATTCAGATTCTTTGCTATCTTGAATGCAGTCACCATTGGACCCCATCTTCTGGGCAAGCTTCTGATGATCTTCTTTACATGATCAGCCTTGGTGTAGCCTTTGTCTAGAACTCTTAATCCAGCAGTTAGTGTTTGAAATCATGAGAATATCTTCTCAATATTTTCATCATCCTCCATCTTGAAGGCTTCATATTTCTGGATTAATGCAAGAGCTTTGGTCTCCTTGACTTGAGCATTTCCTTCATGGGTCATTTTCAATGACTCATATATATGATAGGCAGTTTCCCTGTTAGATATCTTCTCATACTCGGCATGAGAGATAGCATTCAGCAAAACAGTCCTACATTTATGGTGATTTTTGAATTGCTTCTTTTGATCATCATTCATTTCTTGTCTTGTAAGCCTTACGCCAGTAGCTTTCACTGGATGTTTGTAACCATCCATCAGAAGATCCCATAAGTCACCATCTAGACCAAGGAAGTAACTTTCAAGTTTATCTTTCCAGTATTCAAAGTTTTCACCATCAAATACTGGTGGTATAGTATAACCATTGTTACCATTTCCTTTGTGTTGCTCAGCTGAGCTAGATGTAGATGTATTTGTTGGATCTTCACCAGCCATATTTTACTGAAGCGTTTTTCTCTTCCTGAATCTTTTCTAAACACGGTTAAGTGCTTGCACCTTAGAACCGGCGCTCTGATGCCAATTGAAGGATAGAAAAACACTTAGAAATGGGGGTTGAATAAGTGTATCTTTAAAACTAGTAAGATAAAAATAATTTGCACAATGATTTTTATCCTGGTTCGTTGTTAACTAAACTACTCGAGTCAACTCCCTTGGAGTGATTTACCTCACCTGAGGATTTAATCCACTAATCACACAAGATTACAATGGTTTTCCACTTAGACAACTTCTAAGTCTTCTAGAGTATACTGATCACAACCTGATCACTCTAGGAACAATCTGCTTAGATACCCTCTAAGACTTTCTAGAGTATACTGATCGACAACCTGATCACTCTAGTTCTTACAACTTAATGTAAACAAATTCTTTTAAGAGTTACAATGTTTCTTAGAAAGCTATTATCACAACTGTGATTTTCTCTTAAGTTTAAGCTTAATCTCACTAAGATATTACAGCAGCAATGTAGTGAGTTTGATGATGAAGTTTGTGAGCTTTTGATTGGAACAGCGTATGTGCAAGTTGGTTCAGAGTTCGTAATTTGTAGTTCGTAACCTTGCTTCTCATTAGAACTTCATATTTATAGGCGTTTGAGAAGATGACCGTTGGGAGCATTTAATGCTTTGCGTAATCTGTACAGCATTGCATTTAATGTTTCACTCTTTTGACAACTATCTTGAGCCTTGCTTTCGCTGTGTCTACTGATGTTGCCTTGAATAGCTTCTAACGTTCCTTTTGTCAGTCAGTGTAGTATGCCATCTTGTACTTGCTTCTGATCTGATGTTTGTGTAAACAACGTTTGAATATCATCAGAGTCAAACAACTTGGTGCATAGCATCTTCTTGTCTTCTGACCTTCAAGTGCTTCTGAGCGTGATACCATGAGAACTTCAGTGCTTCTGCTTCTGATCTCAAGTTCTTCTGATGCTTCCATAGACCCATGTTCTGATTCTGCTTGACCATCTTCTGATGTCTTGCCAGACCATCTTCTGATGTTGCATGCTGAACCTTCTGAGTCAGTGCTTCTTGCGCTGATTTTGTGCATACTCTTTATATATTTCCTGAAATGGAAAATGCATAGGATTAGAGTACTACATTGTCTTAAGAAAGATTCATATACATTATTATCTTCAAAACTAAGAATATTGATCAGAACAAATCTTGTTCTCACAATTTCAAGCTGTCTCATCCATACAACACTCGTTCAAGTCGCAAGAAAAGAATGGAAGACTTTGAACAAGAGAATGGAGAACTCAGAGAAGAGATTAATACTCTCAAAGATACTGTTGAAAGGCTCAATAATATGGTAGAAGCCCTGGTAGTTGCACAGAATCAACCAACGCCAGAAGAACCGCAAAGGCCTGTGGTTTCCGAGATTGTTTCTACTCCTATTCCTTAGTATACCATGCCGCCCGACCGACCTTGGGGCATGCCGTATAACTTTATTCCAGAAGGGTACATACCTCCAGCTTCTCAAGTTCCAAGAGTCACAATGGATATTCGTCCACCGGAGGGTTACAAACCTCTGGAAATTGAAGTTCCAAGAGCAACGGCAATGGGTTTCACACAACAGAATGTTGAGATACCAAGATCTGCTGTCATGGCTTCTCCACGACCGATTATGCATACTTTTCCTCCACCGGGCGGACAAGTGTATCATCACGCTCCAAGTGAGGATGCTGGCGTGTATGAAAGATTGGACGAGTTCCAAGAACAGTTTCTGCAAACGCAGAAGGAACTCAAGACTCTCCGAGGACAAGATCTATTTGGAAGGAATGCTGCAGACCTCTGTCTGGTCCCAAATGATAAGATTCCTCACAAATCAAACGTACTAGAGTTCGAGAATTACAAAGGGAATTCATGCCCACAAAGTCATCTCGTGATGTACGCTCGAAGAATGTCAACTCAGACTGATAATCAACAATTGCTCATTCATTATTTTCAAGACAGCGTGACTGGTGCTGCACTCAAATGGTACATGAACTTGGACAATTCAGAGATTCATACTTTTAGAGACCTCGGAGATGCCTTCGTCAAAAAATATAAGTACAATTTGGATATGGCTCCCGACAGAGATCAACTTCGGGCCATGACTCAAAAGGATAGAGAAAGCTTCAAGGAATACGCTCAGAGATGGCGTGAAGTTGTTGCTCAAATATGTCCTCCACTTGAAGAGAAAGAAATGACAAAAATCTATCTTCAGACTTTGAGTCCATTTTACTACGGACGAATGGTTGCAAGTGCACCAAGTGATTTTACCGAGATGGTAAATATGGGTGTACGTTTAGAAGAAGCAGTTCGAGAAGGACGCTTGAACAAAGAACCAGAATCTTCTATTGGTCCAAGGAAGTATGGAAGTTCTTTCCAGAAGAAAAAGGATCAAGATGTCTGTCTTGCACAAAATCAGAAAGAGGTTTCAACCTCAGGTTGCTACAGTAACTCTGGTTGTTAACTCAGCACCAGCTTATCAACCTCAGGTTTCGCAACAACCATTTCAACAAAGGTCGCAGCAACCTCAGCAACAGGTTCGACCTCCAAATTTCAACAACAATCGGGTTTCAAGGTATCCTCCTTTTGACCCCATACCAATGCCATATGCGGATTTGTTACCAACACTACTAGCGAAAGGACTCATTCAAACAAGGAATCCTCCAAATGCGGCAAACAGTTCTTCACCATGGTTCAAAGCTGACCAATCTTGTCCCTACCATCAGGGGGCACTAGGTCACAACATTGAGAACTGTCTCCCTTTTAAGATCGACGTTCAAAGATTAGTGAAGAGCGGAATGCTATCCTTCAAAGATACTAATCCTAACGTCCAAGCAAATCCTTTGCCGCAGCACAAAGAAGCTTCAGTAAATCTGATAGATCAACACCCCAATATCATTCAAATCTACGACATTCGTCAGATAGGGGAAAATCTCGTCAAAATGCACGCTAGACAAGCTGGATATGGTCATGTACCACCTCACAACTACTTCACATGTGAAATTTGTCCAAAGAATAATCAAGGATGTGCTGTAGTTCAAGCTGCATTACAAGAACAAATGGACTTAGGATAGATTCAACACATCCGAGTCAAAACTGAGCACGATGTCAACATAGTTCAAGGATGTCCAGGAGAGTACAAAATCTACAAAGTTAAAGATCTAGAAGGATCGGTAGTCAGGTTCCATAAGACTTTAAATGGACTTGCCTACTTTGGAACGGATTTCCATCCTTACAGTAGATGCATAATCTATCGAAGAAATTCACGAGGATGTTTGCGCGTTCGCAACGACATTCAGAAACTGATGGATGAGAATACCATTATAGTTCTTCCAACAGAGAAGATGACGAAGTCTTTACAGTATCTCCTCAAATCAATCAAGTTGAACCAATGCAAGTCAAGTATGACAGCAGGAAGACAGCAATTGCTCCATTAGTCATTTACATACCAGGTCCTGTACCGTATGAGTCTGACAAGGCTATACCATACAAGTACAATGCTACATTCATTGAAAATGGTAAGGAAATACCATTACCGTCTGTTGTCAACATTGCTGATGTTAGTCGAGTCACTAGAAGTGGATGAGTCTTCAACAGAGCAATAGAAAATGTGGAAAAGCCTTCTGAAGAAGCACCACATAAGCAATACAATCATCCGACCAATGCTACTCAAGCGAAAGAAAATGATGAGATCTTAAAATTAATCCAGAGGAGTGAATACAACTTTGTAGACCAGCTGCTACATACTCCGTCTAGGATATCTGTTCTTTCCCTACTATTGAGTTCTGAAGCTCATAATCTTCCACTTCACATCTCAGTTAGCTGCATGGACGATGTTCTCACAGGAGTCCTAATAGACAATGAATCCCCTCTCAACGTTATGCCCAAATCAGCATTGTCAAGGTTATCTTTTAAAGATTACCCGCTAAGGGACAGTCATGTCATCGTCAAAGTATTTGATGGATCAAGAAAGTCAGTTTTCGGAGAAGTAGATCTTCCCATAACCATTGGACCTCAGACGTTCAAAATCACTTTCCAAGTTATGGATATCCCGGCACAATACTGTTGTTTGCTAGGTCGCCCATGGATTCATGAGGCTGGGGCAATTGCTTCAACACTTCATCAGGAACTGAAGTTCATAAGAAATGACAAATTGGTAACCGTATGTGGGGAACGAGCTTTGATCGTCAGCAACCTGTCATCATTCTCCGACATAGAACCAAAAGAAGTCACTGGAACTAAATTCCAAGCACTTTCCTTGGACAAGGAAAAAGGAAAGGAAAAAGCAGCGTCTATTTCTTCCTACAAAGATTTAATCCAAGTTGTAAAGGATGGCACTACCAGTGGTTAGGGGCACATTAATATTCCTACCAACAACAAGAACTGAACAGGAGTTGGATTCTTTCCGACATCATCAAAGGCTATTCCAGGAATTAAGGTAGTTCTTCCGATTCAAGAAACTTTCCGCAGTGGAGGTTTTCTTCAACCTGTTCAACAAACAGTCAATACCATCGGTACGGAAGACACCGATGAGAATTTTGAAGTGGAATGTATATCCTACCTTCTTGAGGCAGGATACATATCCCTATTAGATTCTGATTCACCTTGTTGTTATCCAACTAAAGGATCTGAAAGTAAGACTCAACCAAGCAGTAATGAAGTTACTAACAGCTTCACCACCAGAAGTAATGGTTCATCAGAAGAAGTTCCTCCTATCCCTGAAGAAACTTGGGATACATTAGGAGAACCAAGCGGAAAATTCGACTACATGGTGAAATACTCCGCTCCTGAAAGTTCAAAAATATCTCTTGAAGACATTGTTCCGACTGGATGGAACATTGAATACGAGTATCTTACTCAGCCAAAAGAGATATATAACCCTTGCTATTCATCATCATTGACTGGTGAAGTCATCATTGAGGATTATATCCCCAAGTCACCTTCTGAGGCTACTGATTTAGAGTTCACATACCTAGTCAATGCCATATTGGGAGAAGAGAAAGACCAAAATACAGAAGAGGATGATCTCAAAAGTGTCTCTGACAACGAATCTCTCCATTCAGAAGATTGGAAGTTTCCTCAAAAGAAAAACCAAAATACTCCACTTGGAAATGGGTATGCTCACACCGCTCAGTCTGCTAAAATAGAAGAAGATCGTCTGAGTGTTGCGAAGACAGTGGTTTGGTAAATCAAGACCTACCACAGGCCAGCTTAAGCCTAAGGTTCCAGATTACCTATTGCACAATGGGGTTTGCCACTATTGGACAGCTGTTGAAGTTTCAACTGTTGTTCGCACTCCTAAGTAGGAACTTTCACCGTTATTTTGTCCTCTCACCATAGCCCAGGGTGAAGAGATGTTTCATAGGACTTTGCATCTTACTATTTCTTAGGAAAATGTCCCTCTTTGCTTCGCCCAAAGCAATAGAGTTTTGTTTTATAGGGTCTTTGTTTCAAGAAGTGACTCTCAATAAATAAAAATGTCATTTTGTTCCTTTGTTAGTTTTTCCCTTTTCTTTTTTCGGAAATTGGTAGTCCTAAAAAACATCCTTAAAAAACATCAAAATATTCCATTAACTGCATACACCGATTCTTCCCTCGTTGTCTAAATAAAAATTCATCACACATATGCAGATTAGTCATAAAACACCCCGTTGAAACATACGGTCGTATTACTTCTCCAAGCTTTGGGTTTCCTGTATTCGAGTCAGAGGAAGAAGAAGACGAAGAAATATCAAAGGAAATTTCACGGTTACTTCAATAAAAGGAAGAGGCCATTCAGCCATACAATGAGCCAAAGAGATCATTAACCTTGGTTCCGATGGAAATAGAAAAGAGGTTAAGATTGGAGCTTCGCTCAGTTTAGAGATCAGAGGGAGTTTGATACAGCTGCTCAAAGAATTCTCAGATGTCTTCGCTTGGTCTTATCAGGATATGCCAGGGTTGGATACCTGTATAGTTGAGCATCATTTGCCATTAAAAGCAGAGTGCCCTCCGGTCAAGCAAAAATTGAGAAGGACTCATCCGGAAATGGCCATGAAAATCAAAGAGGATGTTCAAAAGAAAATCAACGCTGGTGTCCTCGTCACTTCAGAATACCGTCAGTGGTTACATAACATTGTTCCCGTGCCTAAGAAAGATGGAAAAGTCCGCATGTGCGTCGACTACAGAGATTTGAACAAAGCTAGCCCTAAGGATGATTTTTCCTTTACCACATATTGACATGTTGGTTGACAGTACAGCAAAATCCAAAGTTTTCTCATTCATGGACGGATTTTCAGGATACAACCAGATCAAGATGGCACCTGAAGACATGGAGAAAACAGCTTTCATCACCCCCTGGGGCACGTTCTGCTACCGCGTTATGCCTTTTGGACTAAAGAACGCAGGGGCAACATATCAGAGAGCCATGACTACACTTTTCCATGACATGATGTATAAGGAAGTGGAAGTGTATGTGGACGACATGATTGCCAAAACAGAGTATGAGGAAGATCACATACAGAATCTGACAAAGTTATTTCAACGCTTACGGAAGTTTCAGCTTCACCTAAATCCCAACAAGTGTACCTTTGGTGTCTACTCAGGAAAACTCCTTGGTTTCATCGTCCGCAAACGAGGAATTGAAGTAGATCCAGACAAAGTCAAGGAAATTCAAGAAATGCCTTCACCCAGAACTGAGAAACAAGTTAGAGGATTTCTTGGACGTCTGAATTACATCTCGAGATTCATATATCTCATGACTGCAACTTGTACTCCAATTTTCAAACTTCTACGGAAAAGTCAAAGTTGCGTCTGGACAGACGATTGCCAGAAAGCGTTCGACAGCATTAAGGAATATCTGCTCGAACCACCCATCTTGTCTCCTCCAGTGGAAGGAAAATCTTTAATAATGTACTTAACCATCTTAGAAGATTCCATGGGTTGTGTCCTTGGACAGCAAGACGAAACAAAGAGAAAAGACCATGCCATCTACTACCTGAGTAAGAAATTCACTGACTGTGAATCTCGCTACTCCATGCTCGAGAAGACCTATTGTGCTTTGGCCTGGGCTGCCAAGCGTCTCCGCCAGTACATGATTCGACATACTACTTGTTTGATCTCCCATATGGATCCAATCAAGTACATCTTTGAAAAGCCTGCCTTAACTGGGAGAATTGCCTGTTGGCAGATGTTATTATCAGAATATGACATTGAGTATCACGCACAGAAAGCCGTAAAAGGAAGCATTCTAGCTGAGCACCTGACTTACCATCCACTCAATGGTCATGAATCAACCAGTTTTGACTTTCCAGACGAGGACGTCATGTACCTCAAGATGAAATATTACGACGAGCCACTACCAGACGAAGGACCTGAGATAGGATCCCAATGGGGCTTGATCTTTGACGGAGCCGTCAATGCTTATGGACGAGGAATTGGGGAAATCATTGTTACATCTCAGGGTACCCATATTCCATTTACCGCCAGATTAACTTTCAAATGCACAAACAATGAGGCCGAGTATGAAGCTTGCATCATGGGTCTCGAAGAAGCTTTAGATCTAAGAATCAAACACTTGGATGTATACAGAGATTCTGCTTTGGTCATCAATCAAATCAAATGAAAATGGGAAACACGCCAGTCTGGGCTAATCCCTTACAAAGACTACGCGAGAAGATTATTACCATTCTTCGACAGGGTAGATTTTCATCACATTCCTCTTGAAGAAAATAACTTGGCTGATGCATTAGCCACACTCTCTTCCATGATTAGGATAAATCATTGGAATGACATTCCTCGGATCGATGTTATGCGCCTGGATAGGCCTGCTCATGTTTTCACAGTAGAAGCAATCATCAACGACAGATCGTGGTATCATGACATCAAAAACTTTCTTCAAAAGCAAAAGTACCCTTTTGGGGCATTAAAGAAAGATAGAAAAACTTTGAGAAAGTTAGCTAGCAAATTCTTCCTGAATGAAGATGTTCTGTACAAGAGAAATTTTGACACGGTTCTGCTGAGATGGGTTGACAAGAAAGAAGCACAAATACTCATGAGAGAAATACATTAAGGTTCCTTTGGTACTCACACCAATGGACACACCATGAAAAGAAAAATACTGAGAGCAGGATATTATTGGCTGACGATGGAGTCAGATTGCTACCAGTATGCAAAGAGGTGTCACAAATTCCAGATCTACGCCGATAGAATTCACGTGCCACCATCTCTTCTCAACATACTCTTTTCCCCTTAGCCTTTCTCCATGTGGGGAATCGACATGATTGGAATGATCGAGCCGAAAACCTCCAACGGACATCGCTTCATCTTGGTAGCCATAGACTATTTCACCAAATGGGTCGAAGCAGCTTCGTATGCAAATGTCACAAGACAAGTTGTCGTCAGGTTTATCAAGAATCACATCATCTGCCGCTACGGCATTCCTAGCAAGATAATCATTGACAATAGGTCAAATTTGAATAACAAAATGATGAAGGAACTTTGTGAAGAATTCAAGATTGAACATCACAACTCATCTCCTTACAGACCAAAGATGAATGGAGCTGTAGAAGCAGCTAACAAAAACATCAAGAAAATCATTCAGAAGATGGTCATCACTTACAAAGATTGGCATGAAATGCTCCCGTTTTCTCTTCATGGTTACCGTACATCTATACGTACTTCGACTAGAGCAACTCCTTTCTCCCTGTTATATGGCATGGAGGCAGTCCTACCCATAGAGGTTGAGATCCGATCAATGAGAGTCTTGATGGAGGCAAAATTAACAGAAGCCGAGTGGTGTCAAAGCAGATTTGATGAATTGAACTTAATCGAAGAAAAGCGCATGACAGCTTTATGCCACGGACAACTATATCAACAAAGAATTAAGAAAGCTTTCGACAAAAAGGTTCGACCTCGCACAATCAAAGAAGGCGACCTTCTACCAAAAAAGATTCAATCTTTTCTCATAGATTCGAGAGGGAAATGGACTCCCAATTATGATGGCCCATACGTGGTCAAGAGAGCTTTCTTAGGAGAAGCCTTAATACTCACGACTATGGATGGAGAAGAATTCACCTGTCCTGTGAACGTCGATGCAGTCAAGAAATACTTCGCCTAAATAAATAAAAGAATAGCTCGCTAAGTTGAAAACTTGCAAAGAGCGATTTAGGCAAAAAAGAACGTCTCGGTGAATCGAAAACCCGAAAGGGCGATTCAGGCAAAAGTTAGAGACATAAAAAAAATATAATAATCAATCCCGGTAGACTTAAAACCTGAAAGGGGTAGTTTATGCAAAAGTTAGGGATAAATGGCAAGTAATTGTGTTCAGGACAAACTTGATCATTCGAAATCCATAGCGGGGTATTCATCATCAGTAGGTCATCTTCTACGAAGCACGCATGCAACGCAATTCAGAGTGGAAGGGAAAGATAACGGTCGTCACGTTTCATCGTAGCCCTTTTCCCAAAAAATTACCAATTTCTAAATTTGTAAATACTCCATGGAATCAAGCATTTGGCTGGTTACCATTCCATAAATAATAATTTGAGCCTTATGCCTTTTCCTTACGAATCGAGTCTTATTCAATTTCTTGAAATGCATTTTAAGTTTAAACAGTCATTTTCTTGAAACAAAACGTTTTTCATAAAATAAAATGAATTTACTTGCAAAAAAAATAAAGGTGAAATTTCTTTCTAAGGTTTACATACAATAGGAGGAATGCAAATAGTTGCTCCAAGAATGGTTGAGACTCCGGGAACCCAGATTTCCCCATGAGGTCGCTTTGCGAACATCTCCCGATGACGGATCTTAAATTCAAGTCACATCACTCACTTCAAAACAGTGGGCAACTGATAACCAGATATCCCCAACGGAGTGCATATCTCAAGAAGAAGACATCTTCTGATCATCACAAGATTCAAGTTGTATCATGGGATTTCACATCCGCGACAATTCTATTCACATTCACTTTACATTTTATAATTATCGTAATATTCAAGCAAAGTCATTAGCTCCTCAAAAGGACGAATGATCATATGGCATTCATTCAAGAGCTTTGAATTAAAAGAAAGCATGGTGAAGTTTCTTATCAATCATCAAACGGCATCTCTCCAACAAGCGCGGGTGAGAAGTTTGGTGAGGAAACAAACCTTTGGAAACTTTCTCTTTATCTGAGATATTGTCCAAATCACAACTGAGACATGTTTCGAGATATGGACATCCGAAGCGAAGGGAGGTTGTTTATCATCATTATAACTGAGACCAGTACCGCGATATAGACATCCGGATCGAGGCGAGGTTATCACAACTGAGACCAGTTTCGAGATATGGACATCCGAAACGAGGGGAGATTGTTTATCATCATTATCACTGAGACCAGTTCCGCGATATATACATCTGGATCGAGGGGAGGTTATCACAACTGAGACCAGTTTCGAGATACGGACATCCGAAACGAGGGGAGGTTGCTTACCTTTTTCTAAGTATCAACGCTTAGTTAAAGAAGATGTATTGTGCATGTTACATTGCCGTCCATTCACCCGAATCCACATAACGTGTTTCTAAAGGAGTTTGTCTCCCTATCCCCCGCCAAGTGCGACAATGGGATCAAGCCATGCAAAGATTTTATCACTACAACATCTCAGGAACGCCCAAAATTCGGGCATTCTTTGATATTTAAGTCTCTTTCATTCAGAAGAGATCGAGATATCAATCTCTCTCCCTCTGATTGAAAGAAACTTAAATAGGGGCATCTGTCATACCCTAATTTTGACCCCCCCTGAGATGTAATTTCTTTAAACTTTTCATCAAAGTCAAAGCAAATACTCAGAGCAGTCACTTATTCATCTGGTACTTAGTCGAGAGTGTTCCGGAACAAAAGAGCTCAGGCAAAGGATCAATCAGTAAAAGGGATGGTTTCAAACACAACCATGGGACTCAAAAGCTTCATTCTATTCACCTATGATTGGTTAGATACCCATCACCTGGACTCAGGATTGCTTACTTCACCAGTCTAGGATTTTGAGCCCATCAAGGACTTAAATCAGGGATCACATTTGGGAAACCCTAAAAAGCTCAAGGGCATCACCCAAAGGCTTCAATCATCCTCAAATGATCCATATAACAACATCCATTGGGCATTACACCTCAATTCAAGAACCACAGTCATCAATTTCATCTGGTCGACAATTAGGGTTTTTGACCTAATTCACCTGGGTAGTTGACTTATAATCAGGACATGAAATCAAATCTCAAGACATGGCTCAATAACTTGTATTACCTTAACATAATCCGTTCATATCATTCACTTGAGGAGGAGGACTTGGTTCATCACAAAAGTCCAAAATCCCACTTTATCTGAAAAGTCAACTGTACAAGACCACCTTTGACTTTTAAGGTTTTTGGTCAAACCATGACTTTTAAGGATCAATATCATCAATATATGATTATTAAAGTCATTTGACCAAAGAAATTCGAGAAAATTCACCAAGGATCAAAAAGTCGGGAATTAGGGTTTTTAAGGGCATTGTGGGAACTCCAAATTTCACCTACACAACTCAAAAAACTTCCAACATGAAATTCGTAGGTCTTGCAAAATAAAACAACATCTTACATAGCAACTTTTTTCAAGAAATCAATCATTTGAGAGATTTGGGAATTTTGAAGTTTTAGGTCATAAAAACTTTGAAAATTTTCTTAGTTTTCCTAGTGTTTTGACCTAGTTTTCTTCCAACTTTGGCCTCATTTTTCACAAATTTCCCAAAGGATTTTGAAGAAACCCCAAACTAATGATTTGAATTAGATGTTTAGGTCTTTCCAAATTGTGCTCAACCTTCTCCAAATTCATTTTGAGCTAGGAGTTATGCTTGTTCAAAGTTGGCCTCATGAAGTAAAATTATAGGTCATGCATCATTTTGGAACTTTACAATTTTGTGCATATAAACTCACTTATGGATGCTACGCGACCCATAACACATCTGCAAACATGCCATGCATTCACTTTCACCATAGCATGAAGATTAAAGAAGATTCCCAAAACAAGAACATGTGATCATGTAATGATTACATTTGGGAATTTATGGCAAATTGATGAATCATCAAAGGAATCTTCCCACCAACCAATTAGAGCTCATTCTGCATCAGAAATGTACCCTAAGATCAGATGGAATCAATGGATAGGGAGCTACCTCGAAAATGCAATGATCACATTTGGATATTCTTTGAAATTTCTTCATGCTTAAGGTACCAAGTTAACCTCATTAAGCAAGCTAACTACAGCCAATTGCTCTGCATCCATTTGCCTATAAATACAAGTGCATTCCTCAGTATTAGAAACACCAAAGCAACTCCAATTCTTGGTTTCTCTTTCTCTCCCTCATGCTTATGGTTTTTCAAAGTTCTTTGGCAAGAAGAATCACTTTCTTCAAACCAGAGGTCTTCTTTGAAAAGTAAGCATTCTAACATCTCAAAGGGGTTCATTTGAGGTGATCCAAGCACCTGGATCACTTTTGTAAGTGGAGGAACACCATTGTTGCTCTCGTTTTGGAGCTTATGCAGTTGGAGGTCCATGGAGTAATTCAGAAGGTGTCAAGCGAATCTAAGTGTTCAAACACGTTCCTTAGGGTGTGGTGAAGCTATCCAGATGGCTGCAGCTCATGTGTTACTGCAAATTCATCAACCTCCATGTCCACTTAGAGCTCAAATTGAAGGGGTCGAGTAGAAAAACTCAGAGGTATTCGAGCCATAATAAACATTTAGTTAGCATCATTGAGTCCCAAGGAAGCTTTTTGGATCGTTCATACAAGCCCAGACGTGCTCCATCGAGCTCATGACCTCCATTTTCAGAGGTATTTTTTCAAGCTCCAACACCCTAATTTAAGTACTTTTTTCAATATATCTCAATACCAGTTTGTTCATCATCATCAGAGGATTAAAAACCCTCTATCACCATTCATTTGTTCATCTTGTGAATCATTTAGTTTTAAATTTAGGGTTTATGTATTCTTCGTGTTCATACTAAAATTCTTTAAGTTCACTTAGAATAAATAAATTTTGAGATCATGATCATGTTCCTCGTTTGAAAACAAGCAAGTTTGATGTTTGAATCATTTAAAATGGTTGAGAAATGAGAGAGTTCAGAAATCCAAGATGGAGGAGCTAGAGGTTGAAGATGATAATGGTGGTGGCGCCATTTTTTTGAAATCTTAGGTTTAAGTTTAAAATAAATTTAGTGGTAGTTGTGTTATTTACGAATTCATCGTAATGGCTCAATGGTTACAGCGCGCGTCCAAAGTCTCCTCATGCCCAAGGTCTGGGGTTTGAATCCCCCTCGCCCCAGACCTTTTGATTTTATTTTCTTTTTTCCACTCTATGCACTAGACATCACACATATTGCAATGAAATCCCCTCTATAACACCATGCGCGCGTTGGCTAGTTGGTGTGTGATTTGATTGTTGGCTTCAACGGCGTGGGTTCAAACCATGGTGAGGCCAAAACATTATTTTTTATCACTTTTCCTTTCCATTTTTCTTCACAAATTCACACAATTAATTCACTTATCAAATCAATTCATTTTAACTTCATTTTTCACACACTTGTTAATTAATATATATATTTTATGAAAAATTAAAATAATCACAAAAAATATTATTTATTTTATATATTTTTATTAGGTAAGAAAATGATGTTATTTTAAGTGTTTTAAATATATTTTAATACATGCTTTCATTGAAACTTCAAAACCTAATTGTCATACCCCAATTTTTGACCCTAAGATCCTATATCATTCATATCCCAATCACTAATCAAGAGCTTCACTTGGAAGTTTAGTTTGTGGTGTTGCACTCACCTCATCAATAAGAGGGACCATCAAGCACCAATAATTGTTTATCTTGTATGCATATTATACGAACCCAAATACCAAAAATATTGCTTTGTTTCTTTGTATCCTTTTGTTTTGTAGGTACCAAGCCAAGACATGCAATAAACAAGGCATTTTCCATATTTTGGACTGATGAAATCGATTTCCCTCCTGGGTAAATCGATGTCCCTGCAGCAATCTTCAACAAAATCACATTTTGGACAACATGAAATCGATTTCCTTCCTGGGTAAATCGATTTCCCTAGTGTATTTTGCACCAATTTCTCTTCTGAAACAGTGTGAAATCGATTTCACTCTTGGGGAAATCGACTTCCTTAAGGTAAAATTCAAAAAAATATAAGGAGGGAAGCTTGATATCATTTTGGCACCTTTTTTATTTGATCATTTTACCAATTTTCCACCTCACCAAAATAATTCCCTTCATTAATTCCATTTTAACCTCATTTTACCATTTTTACCATTTAAATGCCATTTAAATACCAATTAACCACAAATTAATCACCAACCACAAAAAGACCATTTTGCCACTACTCTTGCTCAAATTCTATAAATAGAGACCTCTACTCTCTCATTTCTCAAGCTTGGAGAGCCAAAAAACTGCTTGCAAATTCATTTCTCACCCATTTCCAAAACCCTCACCCAAAGTTCATTTTCATAGAATTAGTGAGATTCACATTGGATCTTGCTAATTTTGAACTAAACCTCGTACATTTCACTCTTTTCTTTGTTTTTTCATCTCCAAATTTGAAGGATCTACACACTTTGTGCTTGCTCTTGAAGCTACTCCAAGACTTTTGTTCAAGAAGTGGTAATTTGCTAGATCCATGATGTAGATCTTTGTTGCTTGTGTTCAATGCATCTTTGATGCTATATTGATGATATTTGCTGGTTTTGTGATGGAAATTTCGTGCTCAAGTTGATGTCTGATCATAAGGTGTTTGTATATTTGTTTAAATCAAGTCTCATGCCTTTAAATGATGTTTTGTTGAAATTTACACTGATGAAATTGATTTCCTTAAGGCTGAAATCGATTTCCTGCTGAACGTAACTTGTTTTTTTGAAAACTGCACTATGGAAATCGATTTCCCCCTGCATGAAATCGATTTCCTGCTGGCAGAATGTGGTTTTTTGCCTTTTTTATGCTTGTTTTGGTTTCCTACTTCATCCACTTCATTAATATCATTGGATCCAGGATGTTGATAGGTTTGAAAGAACCAAATCCATAATATTAGATGAATGCTATTAATTATAGTGTGAGTTGATTTTACTTTATGCATTTTATCTTCTTCTTCTCCTTTTTTTCTTCTGATCGATGAAAGTCCTAATACTTTGAGAATTCTTATGGATTCTTAGTAAAGACTAGATCGTTACCTATTTTCTTTTCGTGCGGTATTGCTTTCGGAAAGCGATCTACATATCGTTCTTCTCGCATGCATTAGCACATAAAGTTTTGACTGGCCTCGTTGTAGGGTGATTTCTACATAAATCACTTGGCGATATGCTTAACATAGCGCAATATTTCGTGTCTCGAATAAAAAAGATCAAATATGGAAGAGAATTGTATGCGGTTGATTTATGACTTATGGAAATTTATCGTGTAGTCGCTATGATTTTATCAAGCTTCTGATAAGTTTCCATTAAATTTAAATCCGAGTACATCCTTCACTCACCATCGATCTTCATTACTAACTTTGATAACATAATTGACAAGTTTCAAGATGGATATCTTTAACATCTAACAATTGACTTTAATTTCCGCACTTTTATTATATTGTTCTTTATATTTCCCACTTTATTGCTTTATTTTATCATTTAATCATATTTACATTCCGCTATTTTCCCTTTGTCCATTTGGACGTTTATATTCCGCTATTTTCTCTTTGTCCACTTGGACATATGTTTATGTTTCCGCTATTTTCTTTTTGTCCACTTGGACCATACTTTACTTTTATGCTAAAACACTAATAAATAACAAAAATCTAAAAAACACATAAGGCTCTCTTTGGACCATCGGTTACTATCCCTAGCATTTTGGAGATTCGGACTTATGGACTTAGTGCCTCTGGACCCTTATTCTGTTATTACTCTGTGGTTGTTTTGTCTGTCTGGCATTGGATTGTTGTCTGTTTGTATATGCAGGTATTTCCTTGAAAGTCCTTGATGGTTAATTCCAAGGCATTGAGATAAGGATTTTACCCGAAAACAGCCGTTACTCTGCCCGATTTTCGTCAGAATTTTAATGTGCTTAATGCAAAGTGGTGCTAAGATAATAAGTTCATATGGATCCCCAAGTGTTAATGTGTTGGTATTGATAATTCCAAAGGATGGGAAATCTACCTTGATTCTTAATGTCAAGTGTTGGCTTCTTATTTCGGTTAGACCGTTCTTTTCCTTAGCTTTTATTTTATGCACTAGGTTAGCCTCTTCATCTCCTCCCATTTCTTAGATTTTCAAAATCTTCTCCCTTTTTCAAAAACCTTCTTATGTTTGCAACCTTTTCAAAACCTTTTCTTTAAAATGTCTTTTGCCCTTAGTGGCCTTTTCTTCAAAAGTTTAGACACGACTAATTATCGAAACGCGTGGTTATACCCCACGATTTTGAAATTGATTGATAAAATGAGATCTTTTACGCGTGAGAGAGCTAGTGGCATACTCGTTGATTTTATCCGAGTTGGAGCCCTTCTTTCATTTGTGATGCAAAGAACTTGTTTGTTCTCATGCTCAAAATCAATGGCCGAGTATTTCTCTCCAACGACGATAAAGTGTTTATTCGTTTTTAAAAACGTTTTCCCTTTAAGCGGAACTACATTAGCTCTGACTTCTCCATTGCACCAATGAGGTATGTAGGCTCAAAGCTTAACGCTTTGCCGAGCTTATTTTAAAAATAAAACAAACTCTTTTTAGCACACACAACACAGATTTTCAAAAAGGTTCCTGTGGAATACCACAGATATGAGGGGTGCTTTAAACCTTCCCCTCATATAATCTGTTAGAACAAGATTTGTTCTGATCAATATTCTTAGTTTTGATGATAACAAGGATATGAATTTTGTGTGAGATAATGTGGTACTCTAATACATTGCAATTTCCTTTTCAGTAAATATATAAAGAGTATGCACAAATCAGCGCTCAGAAGCTTTGTCTCAGAAGGTTCAGCATGCAACATCAGAACATGGTCTGGCAAGACATCAGAAGATGGTCAAAGCAGAATCAGAACATAGGTCTATGGAAGCATCAGAAGAACTTGAGATCAGAAGCAGAAGCACTGAAGTTCTCATGGTATCACGCTCAGAAGCACTTCATGGTCAGAAGACAAGAAGATGCTATGCACCAAGCTGTTTGACTCTGATGATATTCAAACGTTGTATACACAAACATCAGATCAGAAGAAAGTACAGGTGGCAGGCTACGCTGACTGACAAAAGGAACGTTGGAAACTATTGAAGGCAACGTCAGTAGACACAGCGTGAACAAGGCTCGAGGTAGTTGAAAAAAGCGTGAAACATTAAATGCAATGCTGTACGGAACACGCAAAGCATTAAATGCTCCCAACGGTCATCTTCTCAAACGCCTATAAGTATGAAGTTCTGATGAGAAGCAAGGTTAACAACTCTGAACCAATTCTGTGAATATTAACTTGCTGAAACGCTGTTCAACTCAAAGCTCAGAAACTTCATGTTCATCAAAGCTCACTACATTGCTGTTGTAATATATTAGTGAGATTAAGCTTAAACGTTAAGAGAAATATCACTGTTGTGATTATAGCTTTTCAGAAGCATTTGTAATACTCTTAGAATTGATTACATTAATTTGTAAGTAACTAGAGTGATCAAGTGTTGATCAGGATACTTTAGGAAGTCTTAGCTTGTGTCTAAGCAGTTGTAATTAGAGTGATCACGTGGTGGTCAGGATACTCTAAGAAAGTCTTAGCTTGTGTCTAAGCATTTGTTCCTAGAGTGATCAGGTTGTGATCAGGATACTCTAGAAGGCTTAGTCGTGGGCTAAGTGGAAAACCATTGTAATCTGTTGCGATTAGTGGATTAAATCCTCAGGTGAGGTAAATCACTCCGTGGGGGTGGACTGGAGTAGTTTAGTTAACAACGAACCAGGATAAAAATAACTGTGCAATTTATTTTTATCGTCCAAGTTTTTAAACTACACTTATTCAAACCCCCCCTTTCTAAGTGTTTTTCTATCCTTCAATTGGCATCAGAGCGCCGGTTCTAAGGTGCAAGCACTTAACCGTGTTTAGAAAAGATTCAGGAAGAGAGAAACGCTTCAGTATAAGATGGCTAGTGAAACTCAAACAAATACATCTGCATCTACATCTGGCTCTGCTAAGCAATATAATGGTAACAATGGTTATACTAGACCACCAGTGTTTGATGGTGAAAACTTTGAATACTGGAAAGATAAACTGGAAAGTTACTTTCTTGGTCTAGATGGTGAACGATGGGATCTTCTGATGGATGGTTAAAAACATCCAGTGAAAGCTAGTGGCGTAAGGCTTACCAGGCAAGAAATGGATGATGATCAGAAGAAGCTTTTCAAGAATCATCATAAATGTAGGACTGTTTTGCTGAATGCTATCTCTCATGCTGAGTATGAGAAGATATCTAACAGGGAAACTGCCTATGACATATATGAGTCATTGAAAATGACCCATGAGGGAAATGCTCAAGTCAAAGAGACAAAAGCTCTTGCTCTAATCCAGAAATATGAAGCCTTCAAGATGGAGGATGATGAAGATATTGAGAAGATGTTCTCAAGATTTCAAACTCTGACTGCTGGATTGAGAGTTCTGGATAAAGGCTACACCAAGACTGATCATGTAAAGAAGATTATCAGAAGCTTACCCAGAAGATGGGGTCCAATGGTGACTGCATTCAAGATTGCCAAGAATCTGAATGAAGTTTCTTTGGAAGAGCTTATCAGTGCCTTGAGAAGCCATGAAATAGAGCTGGATGCAAACGAGTCTCAGAAGAAAGGTAAGTCTATTGCATTAAAATCTAATATTAAAAAATGCACTAACGCTTTTCAGGCTAGAGAAGAAGATCCTGAAGAATTAGAATCTGAAGAAGAAGAAGAAGATGAACTGTCCATGATCTCCAGAAGGGTAAACCAACTCTGGAAGAGCAAGCAAAGGAAGTTCAGAGGCTTCAGAAGTTCAAAAAGATTTGAACTTGGAGAATCTTCTGGTGACAGAAGATCTGACAAGAAGAAGGTTGTCTGCTATGAGTGCAATGAGCCTGGACATTACAAGAACGAGTGTCCAAAACTTCAGAAGGAGAATCCCAAAAAGAAGTTTCATAAGAAGAAAGGTCTTATGGCAACATGGGATGATTCTGAATCTGAATCAGAATCAGACTCTGAAGGAGAACAAGCCAACTTTGTGCTGATGGCTACAGAAGATGATGGATCAGAATCTACATCAGAATCAAATTCTAAAGAGGTATTTTCTAAACTATCTAGAGAAGAGTTAGTTTCCAGTTTAACAGAACTTCTGGAACTCAAGGCTCATCTTAGTATCAAATACAAAAAGCTGAAGAAGCAGTTTGAATTTGAAACTAAGAAGCTGGAAGTGGAAAACTCTGAATTGAAGGAAAAAGTTTTAAATATATCCAAAGATAGTGGATCTCCTTCTGAAACAGAAAAATCCATTCCTAGCATGAATCATATTCTGAAAGAATATGACTCGAGCTTCAGAAAGTTCTTATCTAGAAGTATTGGCAGAAGTCATCTTGCTTCTATGATATATGGTGTTTCTGGAAACAGAAGGTTTGGTTTTGGCTATGAGGGTGATACCTCACATAAATTTGAACCTGTTGATGATTTGAAGATCACATACAAGCCATTGTATGATCAGTTCAAATATGGCCATGTTCATGATATTAGGCTCACTTCACATGCACAGAAGTTTAACATTGTTCACACCAAGAAGCATGTGACACATCCTAAGAAATATCATGCTAACAAACCTAAAAAATATCATGCTGTTCCTCCTGTTAAATATTTTGCTAAACCCAAGTTCAATTAGAACTTGAGGAGAACTAATAAGAAAGGACCCAAGAAATTGTGGGTACCTAAGGAGAAGATAATTTCTGTTGCAGATATCCTTGGCAGCAAATGTTAGAACAAGATTTGTTCTTATCAATTATCTTAGTTTTGATGATAACAATAATATGAATTTTGCTTAAGATAATATGGTACTCTAATCCAATGCAATTTCCCTTTCAGGAAATATATATAAAGAGTACGCATAATTCAGCGCTCAGAAGTTGTGTCTCAAATGGTTCAGCATGCAACATCAGAACATGGTCTGGCAAGACATCAGAAGATGGTCGAAGCAGAATCAGAACATGGGTCTATGAAAGCATCAGAAGAACATGAGATCAGAAGCACTGAAGATCAGAAGATGGTATCACGCTCAGAAGCACTTCAAGGTCAGAAGATCAGAAGATGCTATGCACCAAGCTGTTTTGACTCTGATGATATTCAAACGTCGTATTCACAAACATCAGATCAGAAGGAAGTACAGGTGGCAGACTACGCTGACTGACAAAAGGAACGTTAAAGCTACTAAAGGCAACGTCAGTAGACACAGCGTGAACAAGGCTCGAGGTAGTTGACAAAAGCGTATAACATTAAATGCAATGCTGTACGGAACACGCAAAGCATTAAATGCACTCAACGGTCATCTTCTCAACGCCTATAAATATGAAGTTCTGATGAGAAGCAAGGTTAACAATTCTGAACAAGATTTATTCAAAAACACTTGCTGAAACGCTGTTCAAATAAAAACTCAGAATCTTCATCTTCATCAAAGCTCACTACATTGCTTTTGTAATATATTAGTGAGATTAAGCTTAAACGATTAAGAGAAATATCACAGTTGTGATTATCGCTTTTAAGAAGCATTTGTAATACTCTTAGATTGATTACATTAAGTTGTAAGTAACTAGAGTGATCGTGTTGATCAGAATACTCTAGGAAGTCTTAGGAGTGAACTAAGCAGATTGTAACTAGAGTGATCGTGTGATCAGTATACTCTAGGAAGTCTTAGCAGTTGGCTGAGCAGTTTGTAACTAGAGTGATCAGGTTGATCAGTAGACTCTAGAAAAGTCTTAGAAGTTGTCTAAGCAGTTGTTCCTGGAGTGATCAAGTTGTGATCAGAATACTCTAGAAGACTTAGTCGTGGACTAAGTGGAAAACCATTGTAATCCGTGCGATTAGTGGATTAAATCCTCAGGTTGAGGTAAATCATCTCTGCGGGGGTGGACTGGAGTAGCTTCGTTAACAGCGAACCAGGATAAAAATAATTGTGCAATTTATTTTTATCGTCCAAGATTTAAAGTCACACTTATTCAATCCCCCCCCTTTCTAAGTGTTTTTCTATCCTTCAATTGGCATCAGAGCGCCGGTTCTAAGGTGCAAGCACTTAACCGTGTTTAGAAAAGATTCAGGAAGAGAAAAACGCTTCAGTAAAAGATGGTAGATGAAAGTGAAAAGACTACACCTACACCTGCATCTACATCTGGCTCTGCTGAGCAATACAACGGTAACAATGGTTATACTAGACCGCCGGTATTTGATGGTGAAAACTTTGAATACTGGAAAGATAAACTGGAAAGTTACTTTCTGGGTCTAGATGGTGATCTATGGGATCTTCTGATGGATGGTTACAAACATCCTGTAAATGCCAGAGGCGTAAAGCTAACAAGGCAAGAAATGGATGATGATCAGAAAAAGCTTTTCAGGAATCATCATAAATGCAGAACTGTTTTGCTGAATGCTATCTCTCATGCTGAGTATGAGAAGATATCTAACAGGGAAACAGCCTATGATATATATGAGTCCTTGAAAATGACTCATGAAGGAAATGCTCAAGTCAAGGAGACAAAAGCTCTTGCCTTAATCCAGAAGTATGAAGCCTTCAAGATGGAGGATGATGAAGACATTGAAAAGATGTTTTCGAGATTTCAAACTCTGACTGCTGGATTGAGAGTTCTTGACAAAGGATACACCAAGGCTGATCATGTGAAGAAGATCATCAGAAGCTTACCCAAAAGATGGGGTCCTATGGTGACTGCATTCAAGATTGCAAAGAATCTGAATGAAGTTTCTCTGGAAGAGCTGATCAGTGCCTTGAGAAGCCATGAGATTGAGCTAGATGCAAATGAGCCTCAAAAGAAAGGTAAATCTATTGCATTAAAATCTAATATCAAGAAATGCACTAACGCTTTTCAGGCCAAAGAAGAAGATCCTGAAGAATCAGAATCTGAAGAAGAAGATGAACTGTCCATGATTTCCAGAAGGGTAAATCAACTCTGGAAGAGCAAGCAAAGGAAGTTCAGAGGCTTCAGAAGTTCAAAGAGATTTGAACATGGAGAATCTTCTGATGACAGAAGATCTGACAAGAAGAAGGTCATGTGCTATGAATGCAATGAACCAGGACACTTCAGGAATGAATGTCCAAATCTTCAGAAGGAGAATCCCAAGAAGAAGTTTCATAAGAAGAAAGGTCTTATGGCAACCTGGGATGAGTCAGAAGATGATTCAGAAGATGAGCAGGCCAACTGTGCGCTGATGGCGACAGAAGATGACGGATCAGAATCTACATCAGAATCAGATTCTGAAGAGGTATTTTCTGAACTTACTAGAGATGAGTTAGCTTCCGGTCTAACTGAACTTCTGGAACTCAAGTCTCAGATTAGTCTCAAATACAAAAAGCTGAAAAAGCAATTTGAATTTGAAACAAAGAAGCTTGAGTTGGAGAATTCTGAATTAAAAGAAAAACTTTTAAAATTATCCAATAATGTTGGATCCCCTTCTGATTCAGAAAAATCCACTCCTAGTCTAAACCATATTCTGAAAGAATATGATTTAAGTTTCAGGAAGTTCTTATCTAGAAGTATTGGCAGAAGTCAGCTAGCTTCTATGATATATGCCGTATCTGGAAACAAAAGAGTTGGCATTGGTTATGAGGGTGAAACCCCATACAAACTTGAACCTGTTGATGAAATGAAACTCACATACAAGCCATTGTATGATCAGTTCAAGTATGGCCACTCCCATGATATTAGGCACACTTCACATGCTCAAAGTTTTCACATAACACACACCAAAAAGTATGTGACACAACCTAGGAAATATCATGAAACTCATATTAAAAATTATCATGCTGTTCCTCCTATTGCTTATAATGTCAAACCCAAGTTCAATCAGAACTTGAGAAAATCTAACAAGAAAGGACCCAAGAAAATGTGGGTACCTAAGGATAAGATTATTCCTATTGCAGATATCCTTGGCTGCAAGAAGGACAAAGCACAACATGTCATGGTACCTGGACTCTGGATGCTCACGACACATGACAGGAAGAAGGTCTATGTTCCAAGACCTGGTGCTTAAGTCTGGAGGAGAAGTCAAGTTTGGAGGTGATCAGAAGGGCAAGATAATTGGCTCTGGAACTATAAAGTCTGTTTGATAATTTTGCAGATTGTGATATTGATATATCATAAGTTGTCGAGCCAAGAAGCAAAGCATCAGAAGCAGAGCTTCTCAGAAGCAAAGAATCTGAAGATCAAGTATCAGCTTCTCTGGAGGATCTAAGCATTTCTGAAGAACCATCTGTCAGAAGATCATCCAGACTCATCTCTGGTCATTCAGAAGATGTCATTCTTGGAAAGAAGGATGATCCAATCAGAACAAGAGCATTCCTTAAGAACAATGCAGATTGTCAATTAGGTCTTGTATCTTTAATCGAGCCAACTTCTGTTGATCATGCTCTAGAAGATCCAGACTGGATAATTGCTATGCAAGAAGAACTGAATCAGTTTACAAGGAATGATGTTTGGGATCTTGTTCCTAGACCAGATGGATTCAATATAATTGGTACAAAATGGGTCTTCAGAAACAAGCTCAGTGAGAAAGGTGAGGTGGTAAGGAACAAAGCCAGATTGGTGGCTCAGGGTTATAGTCAGCAAGAAGGGATTGATTATACAGAAACCTTTGCACCAGTGGCCAGGTTAGAATCTATTCGTCTATTAATTTCATTTGCCACTCAACATAACATCACTCTTTATCAGATGGATGTCAAGAGTGCCTTCTTAAATGGTTATATAGATGAAGAAGTTTATGTCCATCAACCTCCTGGTTTTGAAGACTCTATGTCTCCTAATCATGTTTTTAAACTTAAGAAATCATTGTATGGATTGAAACAGGCTCCCAGAGCTTGGTATGAACGCTTAAGTTCTTTCCTTCTGGATAATGGTTTCACTAGAGGAAAAGTGGACACTACTCTCTTTTGTAAAACCTTTAAAAGGGATATTTTAATTTGTCAAATATATGTAGATGATATTATTTTTGGAACATCTAATGCTACACTTGGAAAGGAGTTTGCTAAGTCTATGCAGGCTGAGTTTGAAATGAGCATGATGGGAGAACTCAAGTATTTCCTTGGAATACAAATAAATCAAACATCAGAAGGAACGTATGTTCATCAAACCAAGTATGTGAAGGAACTTCTGAAGAAGTTTAATCTTCTAGACTGCAAAGAAGCCAAAACTCCTATGCATCCAACATGCATCCTAGGTAAGGATGAGGTAAGTAAGAAGGTAGATCAGAAGTTATACAGAGGTATGATTGGATCTCTTCTATATTTGACTGCTTCTAGACCTGACATTCTGTTCAGTGTTTGTTTGTGTGCTAGATTCCAATCAGATCCTAGAGAATCTCATTTAACTGCTGTTAAGAGAATTCTAAGGTATCTGAAAGGTACTACTAATGTTGGTTTAGTTTACAGAAAATCTAAAGAATACAACTTAGTAGGATTCTGTGATGCTGATTATGCTGGAGACAGAATTGAAAGAAAAAGTACTTCAGGAAGTTGCCAATTTCTTGGAAGTCATTTGATCTCTTGGTATAGCAAGAAGCAAGCAACTATTGCTCTATCAACAACAGAAGCAGAATATGTCGCTGCTGCTGGTTGTAGTACACAGATGCTCTGGATGAAGAGTCAGTTAGAAGATTATCAGATATTTGAGAGTAACATTCCTATATTCTGTGATAATACTTCTGCTATATGTTTATCTAAGAATCCTATTCTTCATTCAAAAGCTAAACATATTGAGATTAAACATCATTTCATAAGGGACTATGTTCAGAAGGGTGTTATTTCTTTAAACTTTGTGGATACAGACCATCAATGGGCTGATATCTTTACAAAACCCCTGGCTGAAGATAGGTTTAAGTTCATTCTGAAGAACATCAGTATGGATTTATGCCCAGAATGAGAAGATGAGAAGTTCTTATATATGAGTATCTTCTGAAATGAAATGTGATTTTCCAATCAGAAGTTCTGATTGAAATCTTTTAGAAATTATGATTCGGTTATTACTAACGTTTCATTGTCTAAGTTGATTCAGAACCTCTTTTAAAGCAAAACAGCTGTTACGTTTTATCTCGGGATGGTAAACCTGTTGTTACTATTCATGGATAAACGCGCGTGCAGTTGAAGGGACGCCGACCATAGGTAACTGTGCTAGTCACCTCATTTGTCTTTATTATCTCTCCTCACGTCACGTAACATTAAATGCTAGTCATCATTCGTTTCATTTTATTTCTTTTTATATACTCTTCAAACTCTTCTCTTTCCCTCTCATCTCTCTCTCTTCCGTTTTCGTCTCTTGCTCAAATTTTTTTTTTAAAAAAAAAAAAACCTAGCTCAAACCCAGCGTTCACCCTAAGCCGGTTGAAGATCTATGACTCAAAGGCGACAGATCTCTGTGCATCTCGGGATGGCTCTTCTAATACCGCTCAAGTCAGATCCTTCTTTGATGTTGTTATCGACTTTCATCCAAAGACAGAAGACTTTCTTGAGTTGTGGGAAGATAGGCTCAACGTCTATGTTGAGGGAAACCCCCGTTTGCAACATTAGCTCTCTGTCTGTGAACTGTCCCTCACTTCCTCCTTGGTTCTGGGATCTCTCCTACAGTGGAGGTTTCAGTCTGGAAGACAAGAAGTCCTCCGGGATTCTTGATGGGTTGACACAGAGCGTGTCTAGCTAGGGTTCTGTTTTTAATTTTTGTAGTGATTTCCTCTTTGGAAATTCTACTTTGTATTTGCTAGGAATGTTTTTCATCTTGTTAAACATAGGAACCTTCTTGTAATATCTTTTGATTATCAATGAAAAAGTTTCTTTGTGTTTTACATTCCAGTAAATGTTTTCTTTTGTCGTTTTTTGCATCTGAATTTTTTTTTTGATGTTATGACAAAAAGGGGGAGAAGATAAATGATAAATGATTTGATTAAATCTATCAGTTGCTGGGTAAAGAGGCTCCCACACATTCACTAACAAGAACTGCAAGTTCTATATGGTTTAAGTGTTTTGCAGGTACAGAGAAGTGAAGTGAATCTTCAGAAGCAAACACTAGAAGCAAAACCATAAGAAGCGTTATTCTGTAAAAGGAATAAGCTCTTGGAAACTGAAGCAAGCTGAGTGCTGTCAAGCTTCAGAGATCAGAAGCAAGAAAGAAGAATGAATCAGAAGCACTGATAATAGAATTTGAATATCATTGTCTATCCTGTTCTGACAAAATTCTATTTGCTCTGATACATATAATGTTATGGCTCTGATACATTATTTGCTCTGATACATTATTTCAGCCTATATGGCTCTGATACATATAATGTGTTCAAACATACATTTTATGTTCTAACTCGTTCATGCTGACTTTTGTCGTTTAGTTTTTGTTCTGTAACATTTCAGGATGTAGAGATGCTCTGATGATGCTCTGGTACATTCAACAATGTTCTGATACAAATCTAGCATGAAGTGATGATTGGTAGACATTCAAAGTTCTGAAGCTATCCGAGGGAAGCAGAAATCAGAAGATGTGAATGCTCTAAAAGATCCAGAAAACTCAAGTTCTGAAGCTGTCCTGAATGGAAGCAGAAATCAGAAGCTGTGAATGTTCTGAAGATCAAAGAAATTCAAGTTCTGAAACTGTCCTGAATGGAAGCAGAAGTCAGAAGCTGTGAATGTTCTGAAGATCAAAGAAATTCAAGTTCTGAAGCTGTCCACGATGGAAGCAGGAATCAAAAGCTGTGAGTGTTCTAAGGATCTAAAGAAATTCAAGTTCTGAAGCTGTCCAATGGAAGCAGAAGTCAGAAGCTATGAATTCTCTGAAGGCAGAAGCTTATATGATCGTCTCTACCGAAATAATCAGGGAAGTCTTTTATCAAAGTTCTTCGAGTATTTATTTCAGGGGGAGATTATTTATCTCAGGGGGAGATTGTTAATCTCAGGGGGAGACATATTCATATGCTTATGCTATAGCTGTGTAATTTGTCTTTTGCCGTCTACTCTTTCTGATCGCAAATTCATATCATTTATATATGTTTTTGTCATCATCAAAAAGGGGGAGATTGTTAGAACAAGATTTGTTCTTATCAATTATCTTAGTTTTGATGATAACAATAATATGAATTTTGCTTAAGATAATATGGTACTCTAATCCAATGCAATTTCCCTTTCAGGAAATATATATAAAGAGTACGCATAATTCAGCGCTCAGAAGTTGTGTCTCAAATGGTTCAGCATGCAACATCAGAACATGGTCTGGCAAGACATCAGAAGATGGTCGAAGCAGAATCAGAACATGGGTCTATGAAAGCATCAGAAGAACATGAGATCAGAAGCACTGAAGATCAGAAGATGGTATCACGCTCAGAAGCACTTCAAGGTCAGAAGATCAGAAGATGCTATGCACCAAGCTGTTTTGACTCTGATGATATTCAAACGTCGTATTCACAAACATCAGATCAGAAGGAAGTACAGGTGGCAGACTACGCTGACTGACAAAAGGAACGTTAAAGCTACTAAAGGCAACGTCAGTAGACACAGCGTGAACAAGGCTCGAGGTAGTTGACAAAAGCGTATAACATTAAATGCAATGCTGTACGGAACACGCAAAGCATTAAATGCACTCAACGGTCATCTTCTCAACGCCTATAAATATGAAGTTCTGATGAGAAGCAAGGTTAACAATTCTGAACAAGATTTATTCAAAAACACTTGCTGAAACGCTGTTCAAATAAAAACTCAGAATCTTCATCTTCATCAAAGCTCACTACATTGCTTTTGTAATATATTAGTGAGATTAAGCTTAAACGATTAAGAGAAATATCACAGTTGTGATTATCGCTTTTAAGAAGCATTTGTAATACTCTTAGATTGATTACATTAAGTTGTAAGTAACTAGAGTGATCGTGTTGATCAGAATACTCTAGGAAGTCTTAGGAGTGAACTAAGCAGATTGTAACTAGAGTGATCGTGTGATCAGTATACTCTAGGAAGTCTTAGCAGTTGGCTGAGCAGTTTGTAACTAGAGTGATCAGGTTGATCAGTAGACTCTAGAAAAGTCTTAGAAGTTGTCTAAGCAGTTGTTCCTGGAGTGATCAAGTTGTGATCAGAATACTCTAGAAGACTTAGTCGTGGACTAAGTGGAAAACCATTGTAATCCGTGCGATTAGTGGATTAAATCCTCAGGTTGAGGTAAATCATCTCTGCGGGGGTGGACTGGAATAGCTTCGTTAACAGCGAACCAGGATAAAAATAATTGTGCAATTTATTTTTATCGTCCAAGATTTAAAGTCACACTTATTCAATCCCCCCCTTTCTAAGTGTTTTTCTATCCTTCAGCAAAGAGGACAAACAGCAAAATGTCATGGTACCTGGACTATGGGTGCTCGCGACACATGACGGGAAGAAGGTCTACATTCCAAGACCTGGTGCTTAAACCAGGTGGAGAAGTCAAGTTTGGAGGAGATCAGAAGGGCAAAATCATTGGCTCTGGAACTAGAAAGTTTGGTAACTCTCCTTCCATAACTAATGTACTTCTTGTAGAAGGATTAACGCATAACTTATTGTCCATAAGTCAATTAAGTGACAATGGTTATGACATAATCTTTAATCAAAAGTCTTGCAAGGCTGTAAGTCAGAAGGATGGCTCAATCCTATTTACAGGCAAGAGAAAGAACAACGTTTATAAGACAGATCTTCAAGATCTTAAGAATCAGAAGGTGACTTGTCTTATGTCTGTTTCTGAGGAGCAATGGGTCTGGCACAGAAGATTAGGACATGCTAGTTTGAGAAAGATTTCTCAGATTAACAAACTAAATCTAGTCAGAGGACTCCCAAATCTGAAATACAAATCAGAAGCTCTTTGTGAAGCATGTCAGAAGGGCAAGTTCTCCAGACCTGAATTCAAGTCTAAGAATGTTGTTTCTTCCTCAAGGCCGTTAGAACTCTTGCACATTGATCTGTTTGGCCCAGTCAAAACAGCATCTGTCAGAGGGAAGAAATATGGATTAGTCATCGTTGATGATTATAGCCGCTGGACATGGGTGAAGTTCTTGAAATACAAGGATGAGTCTCATTCAGTGTTCTTTGAATTCTGCACTCAGATCCAATCTGAGAAAGAATGTAAAATCATAAAGGTTAGAAGTGATCATGGTGGTGAATTTGAGAACAGATTCTTTGAGGAGTTCTTCAAAGAAAATGGTATTGCCCATGATTTCTCTTGTCCTAGAACTCCACAACAAAATGGAGTTGTAGAGCGAAAGAATAGGACTCTACAAGAAATGGCCAGAACCATGATCAATGAAACCAATATGGCTAAGCATTTCTGGGCAGAAGCAATAAACACTGCATGTTATATTCAGAATAGAATCTCTATCAGACCAATTCTAAATAAGACTCCTTATGAATTGTGGAAGAACAGAAAGCCCAACATTTCATATTTCCATCCTTTTGGATGTGTATGTTTTATTCTGAATGCTAAAGATCATCTTGGTAAGTTTGATTCTAAAGCACAAAAGTGTTTCCTTCTTGGATATTCTGAACGCTCTAAAGGCTACAGAGTATACAATACTGAAACATTGGTTGTAGAAGAATCAATCAATATCAGGTTTGATGATAAGCTTGGTCTTGAAAAGCCAAAGCAGTTTGAGAATTTTGCAGATTTTGATATTGATATATCAGAAGCAGTAGAACCAAGAAGCAATGCTGCAGAAGCTGGCAGTCTCAGAAGCAATGGATCAGAAGATCAAGTTGCTGCATCTTTAGAGAATCTCAGGATTTCTGAAGAGCCAACAATCAGAAGATCACCTAGACTTGCTTCAGCTCATTCAGAAGATGTGATCCTTGGGAAGAAAGATGATCCCATTAGAACAAGGGCATTCCTTAAGAACAGTGCAGAATGTCAATTAGGTCTTGTTTCTTTGATCGAGCCAACTTCTGTTGACCAAGCTCTAGAAGATCCTGACTGGATAATTGCCATGCAAGAAGAACTAAATCAGTTTACAAGGAATAACGTATGGGACTTGGTTCCTAGACCAAAAGGATTTAACATCATTGGCACTAAGTGGGTGTTCAGAAACAAGCTAAGCGAGAAGGGAGAAGTGGTTAGAAACAAAGACAGACTGGTTGCCCAAGGTTATAGTCAGCAAGAAGGGATTGACTACACAGAAACCTTTGCACCAGTGGCCAGGTTAGAATCTATTCGTCTATTAATTTCTTTTGCCACTCAAAACAACATCACTCTTTATCAGATGGATGTTAAGAGTGCCTTCTTAAATGGTTATATAGATGAAGAAGTTTATGTCCATCAACCTCCTGGTTTTGAAGACTCCAAGTCTCCAAATCATGTTTTTAAATTAAAGAAATCATTATAAGGATTGAAGCAAGCTCCGAGAGCTTGGTATGAACGTTTAAGTTCCCTCCGTCTGGAAAATGATTTCACTAGAGGAAAAGTGGACACTACTCTCTTTTGTAAAACCTTTAAAAAGAATATTTTAATATGTCAAATATATGTTGATGATATTATCTTTGGAACATCTAATGCTACACTTGGAAAGGAGTTTGCTGAGTCTATGCAGGCTGAATTTGAAATGAGCATGATGGGAGAACTCAAGTATTTTCTTGGAATTCAAATCAACCAAACTTCTGATGGAACTTATGTTCATCAAACGAAGTATGTGAAAGAACTTCTGAAGAAGTTTAATCTTTCTGAAAGCAAAGAAGCCAAAACTCCTATGCATCCAACATGTGTCCTAGGTAAGGATGAGGTAAGTAAGAAGGTAGATCAGAAGTTATACAGAGGTATGATTGGATCACTTCTATACCTAACTGCTTCTAGACCTGACATTCTCTTCAGTGTTTGTTTGTGTGCTAGATTCCAATCAGATCTGAGAGAATCTCATCTAACTGCGGTTAAGAGAATTTTGAGGTATCTGAAAGGTACTACTAATGTTGGTTTAGTTTACAGAAGATCCAAAGATTACAACTTAGTAGGATTCTGTGATGCTGACTATGCTGGAGATAGAATTGAACGGAAAAGTACTTCTGGAAGTTGTCAATTTCTTGGAAGTCATCTGATCTCATGGTACAGCAAGAAGCAAGCTACAATTGCCCTCTCAACAACAGAAGCAGAGTATGTTGCTGCTGCTGGTTGTAGCACACAAATGCTCTGGATGAGAAGTCAGCTAGAAGATTATCAGATATATGAGAGTAACATTCCTATTTTCTGTGATAATACTTCTGCTATATGTTTATCTAAGAATCCTATTTTACATTCAAAAGCTAAACATATTGAGATTAAACATCATTTCATAAGGGACTATGTTCAAAAGGGTGTTATATCTTTAAATTTTGTGGATACAGACCATCAATGGGCTGATATCTTTACAAAACCCCTTGCTGAAGATAGGTTTAAGTTCATTCTGAAGAATATCTGTATGGATTTATGCCCAGAATGAGAAGATGAGAAGATCTTATGTATGAGTATCTTCTGAAATGAAATTGGATTAGTCTTCTATAAGAAGTTCTAATTGTAACCAATTAGAAGTAGTGATTCTGTTATTACTAACATTTCATTGTCTAAGATGACTCAGAATCTCTTTAAAAGTAAAACAGCTGTAAGTGGCTATCCAGATGGTAAACACGTGTTCACTATTTCTGGACAAGCGTGCGTGTAGTTGAGGGGACGCCTACTTAGGTAACTGTGCTAATCACTTCCTTTGTCACTATTATCTCTCCTCACGTCACGTAACATTAAATGCTATCCATCATTTCATTTTATTTCTTTTTCGTTTTATATTCCTCAAATGTTTCTTTTCCCTCCTATATTTTACCTCTCTTGCATTCAGTTTCTTTTATTTCTCTCTCTCTCTCTCTCTCTCTCTCTCTCTCTCTCTCTCTCTCTCTCTCTCTCTCTCTCTCTCTCTCTCTCTCTCTCTCTCTCTCTCTCTCTCTCTCTCTCTGCATTCATAACATAAACCCTAGCGGTTTTCACTATCTGCACTTCATCATGAATCCTTCGTCAAGTTCTCCAAATCAAGAATCTGATCGTAAACAAAAGAGAAAGGCAACTGATGAACCAGAAAACAAACCAAAGAAAGTAAGGATCACCTACGATCCTGTCAAGGTGAACCCCTTTGAATCTATGATGTCTAGAAACTACTCTAGACGTGTGTATCAAACCCCTGATGGTAGTCCTCTATCACCTCCCTCTTCACAAACTTCCACCACCTCTTCCTCTTCATTTACCTCTCTGGAACCATCATCTTCACCATCTGATATCTCCTCTCCTTCAACCCATCCCACAGATATTTCCTCATCTCTCTCACACCCTTTTCCCACCAGAACACCTAACCCCTACAGCTTTGTGTTTCCTGACTCCAGATTCACTGTCAACCCTCCAACACCTACCACTCAATCTTTTCTAGAGCTTTTATATTCTAATGTAAATAGCTGGTTGGAGATTCTGGGTGCTGCTCACCGTAACCATCTGGATGAGTATGCTACATGCAACCTCTGGGATGCCTTTCGTCAAGATTTTCTGGCTAGGGCTACGGATATTCAGAGAAGGATCATGACTGAAGCACCTGGAGTTCGTTGTCTTCGTTTGGAAGTTGGTGAAAGTAGCTATCACCATCTCATCAGGAACAGAAGAGTTCTTGAAGAGAGGATACCTGCAGATGAAATGGAAGAAGAGAATCCCTGCAGAGACATAGTGGTTTGGAGACCATGGTATCCTGTGTTGACTGGAGATTTTCAGTGGTTGTTCAATTGGTTCAGAATGAACCCTTCTGAAAGTGCTCCTCACATGGTCTTTCCAGAAGTGGTTTATCCTGCAGAAGTTGCTGGTCCAACTCCTCCAACAAACCTTGAGGCCATTCTTCTAGCCTTGGAAGTTGGAGCTTCTGAGCTGCCTGAACCAGAATATGCTGAGGCTGCTTCTGAGTCAGACTCAGATGCTGAGATGGAAGATGCACAAGCTGGAAACCCTCTAGAAGATCTTCCTCCTGAGATCGTTGTCCCTATTGGTAGAAGTTCTGGTGCTTCTTCGTCTAGTGAACCTTCAGCTCTGATGGAGACTTTGGAAGTTCTACAACAGAATCAAGCCATGTTGGCTTCTCGTTTAGGCATGCAAGAAGCAACCAGTGTTGAGTTTCGCTCCTTCATGGCAAGACAAACTGCAAGCACTGACAGGATTCATGATGTTCTGGCGCGGATTTTGTCTAGGCTAGGGTCTTAGTTTTTTGAGTCTTTGTAGTTTTCCTTCCTTGTTGCATCTGTTTTTCTGCATTCACCTTTTGTAATTTCTGTTTGCTTAATCAATGAAAAGTTTATTCTGTTTCATTCCTTTTGTCTCTTACTTTACATCTGAATCTTTTATGTTTTTTGATGTTATGACAAAAAGGGGGAGAAAATATGTGATAAATGATCTGATTAATTATATCAGTTACCGGGAAGAAAGTCCCCACATTTCTAACAGAACTTGCAAAGTTCTATGCTTTAAGTTGTGTTGTTGCAGGTATTGAAGATTCTCTTTTCAAGATCAACACAAGAAGCAACAAGATGAATCAAGCTCTTGGATTCATGAAGCAAGCTGAGTGCTATGAAGCTTCAGAATCAGAAGCAAGAAGGAAGAATGTTCAGATATTCTAGTGATAGAATATGATCTGAAACATTATGTTTATGTGCTCTAACACATACCATATGGCTCTGATACATATTATGTGTTCTTGGCTCTGATACACATTATATCCTCTGAAACATATTATATGTTCTGACTCATTCATGCTGAATTTTGTCGTTTAGTTTTGTTCTGTAACATTTCAAGATGTAGAGATGCTCTGATGATGCTCTGGTATATTCAACAATGTTCTGGTACAATCTGGCATGAAGTGATGTAAGAAGAAATTCAAGCTATGAAGCTGTCCTGATGGAAGCAAGAATCAGAAGCTATGAATGTTCTGAAGATCTAAAGAAATTCAAGTTTTGAAGCTGTCCTAATGGAAGCAGAAGTCAGAAGCTGTGAATGTTCTAAAGATCAAAGAAATTCAAGTTCTGAAGCTGTCCGATGGAAGCAGAAGTTAGAAGCTGTGAATGTTCTGAAGATCAAAGAAATTCAAGTTCTGAAGCTGTCCGATGGAAGCAGAAATCAGAAGTCATGAATGTTCTATAGATCAAGCACTGTGAACGTCTCTACTGAAATACTCAGGGAAGTCATTTATTATTAAAATTCTTCTAGTATTAATTTCAGGGGGAGATTATTCATCTTAGGGGGAGATTGTTAATCTCAGGGGGAGACATATTCACATGCTTATGCTATAGCTGTGTAACTATGTCTTTAGCCGTCTGCTCTTTCTGATCGCAAATTCATATCATTTATATATGTTTTTGTCATCATCAAAAAGGGGGAGATTGTTAGAACAAGATTTGTTCTGATCAATATTCTTAGTTTTGATGATAACAAGGATATGAATTTTGTGTGAGATAATGTGGTAATCTAATACATTGCAATTTCCTTTTCAGGAAATATATAAAGAGTATGCACATATCAGCGCTCAGAAGCTTTGTCTCAGAAGGTTCAGCATGCAACATCAGAACATGGTCTGGCAAGACATCAGAAGATGGTCAAAGCAGAATCAGAACATGGGTCTATGGAAGCATCAGAAGAACTTGAGATCAGAAGCAGAAGCACTGAAGTTCTCATGGTATCACGCTCAGAAGCACTTCAAGGTCAGAAGACAAGAAGATGCTATGCACCAAGCTGTTTGACTCTGATGATATTCAAACGTTGTATACACAAACATCAGATCAGAAGAAAGTACAGGTGGCAGGCTACGCTGACTGACAAAAGGAACGTTGGAAACTATTGAAGGCAACGTCAGTAGACACGGCGTGAACAAGGCTCGAGGTAGTTGACAAAAGCGTGGAACATTAAATGCAATGTTGTACGGAACACGCAAAGCATTAAATGCTCCCAACGGTCATCTTCTTAAACGCCTATAAGTATGAAGTTCTGATGAGAAGCAAGGTTAACAACTCTGAACCAATTCTGTGAATATTAACTTGCCGAAACGCTGTTCAACTCAAAGCTCAGAAACTTCATGTTCATCAAAGCTCACTACATTGCTGTTGTAATATATTAGTGAGATTAAGCTTAAACGTTAAGAGAAATATCACTGTTGTGATTATAGCTTTTCAGAAGCATTTGTAATGCTCTTAGAATTGATTACATTAATTTGTAAGTAACTAGAGTGATCAAGTGTTGATCAGGATACTCTAGGAAGTCTTAGCTTGTGTCTAAGCAGTTGTAATTAGAGTGATCACGTGGTGGTCAGGATACTCTAAGAAAGTCTTAGCTTGTGTCTAAGCATTTGTTCCTAGAGTGATCAGGTTGTGATCAGGATACTCTAGAAGACTTAGTCGTGGGCTAAGTGGAAAACCATTGTAATCTGTTGCGATTAGTGGATTAAATCCTCAGGTGAGGTAAATCACTCCGTGGGGGTGGACTGGAGTAGTTTAGTTAACAACGAACCAGGATAAAAATAACTGTGCAATTTATTTTTATCGTCCAAGTTTTTAAACTACACTTATTCAACCCCCCCCCCCCCTTTCTAAGTGTTTTTCTATCCTTCATAATCAACACCCGTACCTGGGATCTCTTTCTTGTTTTAAAAACAAAACTTTGGGTTTTTCGTTCTTTTCCCTTTTCCTTTGGAAACAATAAAGCGCGATGTCCATTTCAAACGAAATATTAATTTGAGTCAATCCTATGGCTTCGATATCAGATTTTCCCCGCTACACTAATATCTCATAAATATTTTAGTGCTGAAATCCTAATCATTTAGGTCTTAATGAGGTATAGATATTATCTTTACTCTAATGAAGTTAACTTTTGTCAAAATTCAAACTATTTTCATACTTCAAAGTAAACAGACGATCGAGGTTTTCAAACAACAGAACCTCGCATCTGTTATACCCCAATTTTTGACCTAAGATACCACCTCATATCATTGCATATGCATCATTTGCATCTCTAACAAATTGCATAGCTTGTGTTTGTTACTTGTGACTCAGCAGGGTTTAATCAAGAAATCACTCATCAGTACAAGTAACAAATCAATTAGGGTTTTGTTCTCCCTTCATCTCAAAGGAATCATCCTCATCAGCAATCAACATTTGGTCCTCAGAGATTCATTTTAACAAATTCAAAGGCTCTGAATCAACCAAGTTAGGGTTTTGACTGAAGATAGCATACTCCTGACTTTTGCTCAGGATTTGACCTAATGACTTGGGACATGACCTCAAGACCCCAAGTACATCATTTTGACCTAATCCATTGACTCAAGACATCTCCTACACAAGGATTGATCAACACTGAAATTTCAAATCATCAGATTAGGATTTTGAACTATCAGGGACTGAAATCAGGGATCACATTTGGGAAACCCTAAAAATCCCCAGGAAGTCAATCAGAGATTTCAATCATCTTCAAATAATCTCTATGACAACATCCAATGGAAATTGCATCTCAATTCAAGATCCACAGTCATCAATTTCATCAGGTCGACAATTAGGGTTTTTCACCTAATTCACTGAACAACTGACTTTTTAATCAGGACATGGTGCCACAACTTAAACCATGACTCAATATCCTCTAATGCCTCAATGTGATCCATTCATACCATTCATTTGGTGAGAATAGCTTGATTCATTTGAAATCTCCAGAAACGCGATTCGTTTGAAAAAGTCAACTGTACAAGATCACCATTGACTTTTGGGGAATTTTGGTCAACCATGACTTTTGAAGTTTTAAAACATCAATATATGATATATGAAGTCATTTGATAAAGAAAAATCAAGAAAATCAATCAAGAATCAAAAAGTCAAAGTTTGACTTTTATACTTAAAAAAATTTTCTAAGTGTTTTTCAATGGTTTTTTCCAAACTTTGGAAGGGAATTTCTCAAAATTTCACCTACAAACTGAAAAAAACTTCCAACATGAAAGTTGTATATTTTGATCCAATAAACAACTTTGACACATATAATTTTTTTCCATAAGATCAACCATTTAAGAGATATGGAGCTTCAAAGTTGGCCTCTTTTGAAAATTTCACTTAAAATCTCATTTTTCTCAAAGTTCATGGATCTTTTTCACCCATTTCCTTAAAGGTCTTGAAGAAACTTCCAACTAGGGTTTTGAAGTACATAACATGAGCTTTCCAAAATGTCCAAGAGCATGAAAAAATATGGAGTGTAGCCATGGTTTTGAATTTTGACATTAGTGAACTTTTCACTTGAAATTTCATGCCATTTTCACTAAGTTATGAACCAATTTGCCAAATGATCCAAATAATGATGCATAGATGCAATAATTGAAGATATTTTTCTGATTTGAGATCAGAATGGAAGAGGATAAGAAGCTAGAGTTTTAACCATGGTTTGGTCACTTTAACCATTTTGCATTAAATGTAAAAGATTCCTTTTTATCTCTTAAGCCAAATCACCAATTCTTGATCAACTTGCAAGAGCTCTGCATTCAGAACTCATGGCCTATAAATAGAGGTGCAAATCACTCTTCAAATCACACCAAAACCTCACAATTATAGGTTTTCTCTCTTCTTTCTTAGAATGCAAGTTTCTTAAGTTTCTAAGAGGTAGAAAACTCAACCTCCAAACCCTTGAAGTTATGGCCAAAGTGATGGTTCTAGCAACTCATAAACATCAAATGTGATGTGTTTGAACCACTCACACACCCCAAAAACACCTAAATCTCAGAATCACTCTTCAACCACCATGTTTGCATAAAATGAGCCTTAACATATCAATTCTCATACCAGGCCATATGTGTCCAAGTTAATCATCCAAACACACTCCACATACTTCATATGAACTGTTCCAACCATCATCCATGATCTGAAACATCAAAATCAACTAGCTTGATCCTCACTTGAGCTAAACTGCAGTTCGGGTACCACAAGGTGATCAAGAGGTTTTCAATTCACTCCAAGCATCCAGACATGTTCTATAAGGTCCATTGAAGCTGTCCAGATTGAGCAACAACATCTGTAACACCTCCAGGCTCAAATTCGATTTCCAGCTTTGCCGTTTTTTGAGGTAAGTGCTCATGAACTTCAAACTCTATCATACATGCATCATAAATGAAAAACTGAGTTACCATCTTGTTTTTGCACCATCACTGAATAATAACCCTCAATCAATTGCATCATATCATGATCATACACGATTTCACAATGATTTGTCATATTAGGGTTCTTCGTGTTCATCAGAAAATTAATCATCTTAGAGCAAAAATAAATGAAATTAAAGGACACCATCATGTTCCTCGTGAAAAACCGAGTGAGATAGACCCTTTGATCGATCAAAACAACACAGTTTTGAAGAATTTTGAATTTCAGTTAGGGTGTGTTCTTGGCGCCAGATTTTCGTTCAAAGTTTTCAAATGTTTGTTTTAAAATATATTATCTTGGAAGCGTATGAATAACAAGCTGCGTGCGCAGCTCAGTTGGTTGTTGTTTTGAGTGGTGAACCTTAGGGCGTGGGTTCAAACCCTGGCAGGACCAAACCTTATTTTTTTGACACTATTTTTCTTCATTTTCTTCACAAACTTCATTTAATTAATTAATTAACCAAACTAATTCATTTTTTCTTCATTTTTTAAACACTTCTCATTTAATATATGTATTTTATGAATATCCAAAAAAATCACAAAAAATATATTTATTTAATGTATTTTAATTAAGTTTAAAATAACATGTTTTTAAGTGTTTTTAATACTTTAAAATATTATTTTTCATTTGATTTTCAAACTTAATCACTTGTAAATATTTTTTTGAACAAACCCTAATCATCTAAGTGTTAATTAAGTATAATATTTTTGCTTATCTTGATTAAACTAACTTCTTTCAAATTTCAAACCGTTTTAAAACAAGCGATCACGGTTTTCTTTATAAACCATTTCTTTTTGATTTTTCTTTTCAAAAGAAACTATTGATTAAATCTTTTGAGTGATAAATTGATTTTCAAAACAATGTGGGCCTCTCGAATATTAGAGAGTATAAGTCCCTTTCCTCTTTCTTTTTACAGTTTTTCTTTGTACAGAAAACTCTTTCAAAATAAACTTTCAAACAGTTTTTCAAACGACGCGTCTGTTAATAACAATCAACCATGTTTTATAAAATAAAACATGGGCCTCCACATAGGTATAAGTCCCGTTCCCGTACATGAAATTAGGTATTTCATTGTACACCTTTTTGTACATATCTCGATCAATTTGTTTTTTAACTTTTAATAACAAATCAAAAAATGAAGGTTTTCTTTAAATCTTCCCAAAAAAACATGGGCCTCCATGTAGGTATAAGTCCCAAGCCCTTTGTGAATACTTGTTTACATAGCTTTTGAATAAACTCAAATGGGCCTCTCCCCGAGTATAAGTCCCGAGACCCGTGTATACAAATGGATCATGCTTACAGGTATATTTCCTTCATAAACTCCATTATATACACATACTTTGTCATATATAACTGTTCATATAACTGTTCATATTTGTTCATGTACTTGTTCATATTTGTTCGTACTTGTTCATACTTGTGATTGTGTTATATATACTTGTTCAACTTAGTACAACACTAGGTTCCCCATAGCCTCCTATTGGGCTTCGTGCAAAGAATCTCCCTAGTTTAGGTTAGGACATAGAGTATGGTTTCCCGGTGAAATCGCTCTAAGAGCTCAAACCAACTATACCATGCCTCCTCTTGGGCTTTGTACAAACGACTTGTCCCTCCCATAGCCTCCTCTTGGGCTTACAATGCAAGGACCCTGGATTGTCCCTCCCATAGCCTCCTCTTGGGCTTACAATGCAAGGACCCTCGGATAGCCTCCTCTTGGGCTTCGTACAAGGACCCACGGGCTTCTTATAAGCATCCCCAATATCCAAATCAAAATACCCTAGGAGATTAGACATTTTTCATCTCTATGATAGGTGTATCTCTTATATATCATCACAAACAATCAATCAATCAAACTTTTTGCCACAAGGCTGGCTAATCAATCAAACTTTTTCTTGCCACAAGGCTGGCTAATCAATCAAACCGTTTTGCCACCGTACTGGCTGATTAATCAAAGTTTTTGTCACAAGGCTGACTTCATTGAAACTTTTGCCACAAGGCTGGATGATTAATCAAAACTTTTTGTCACAAGGCTGACTTCATTGAAAGTTTTTGCCACAAGGCTGGTTAAACAAACAAAAACATCTTTATCATTCTAAGCACCATAAGTGGCATGGCCCAGGGCTTATAATGAAAAGATTTTTCAAACAAAAATCAAACAGATGTATGTGATGATATAGATTAGATACATCGAGCACTTAGATGACATTTGTCTATTTTTCTTTGCTTCCACTAGCATAAGTGGGAACTACGATTGCTCTGACTTTCTCAACATCCCTTTGAGAATACGTAGGCACAAGGTCGTATCCTTGGCGAGCAAAACAAAACAAAAAAAACCATTCAAACCTTAGCACCCGTAGACCCCGAGCTACAGATGCTCTGATTCCCTCTAAGGGATATGTATGCAGAGGATCGCGATGATCTTTGCGAGCATAATCAAACAAACACCTTAGGTCCCACCTTTCTCACAACAAAAACCTCTCAATAACATGGAATGAAAAATATAGAAAAGAAACCTATAGAGTACTATAGATACGTTGGGTGCTAATACCTTCCCTTCGTATAACCAACCCTCTTACCCAAAGATCTCTCCCCCCACTTTTTAGGTTATTGCAGCTTTTTTCCTACTTTGGAAATAATAAAAAGTTTGGTCGGAACAAAAGAAAAATCATTTTTTGAGCACTCGAGCCCAAAGAAGGCATCAGGTGTCTCATCCCGAAAAAAGATAACGATTTTTCCCCGCGACAACATCTTCTCAACGGTTTCTCATAAACAGTAAATCAGTGTTTAATAGGGCCTCTAATAGAGTGTAAGTCCCAACCCCCTCTTTTATTTTACAAATAATAACTGTTTTCACAACAGTAATCATTTCAATTCGCAAATCTTTTTTTTATAACAATCAACCATTACTATAAAGTACTGGGCCTCTACTAGAGTGTAAGTCCCAGCACCTTTTTCTTTTCTTTGTTTATTTTCAAAAACTGTATTTACAAAATCTTCTTTCTGCTTTCAAAACATTCTTCTGGTATTTGAAGAGCATTATTCCCGGTGAAACTCTTCAGATACCTATGTGACCTTTGTCCATCTTCACTTCTTCTGTTTTCAAAAACCCTTAATTGTTTATAATAAATATTGAACTGTTATCAATAAAATTGCTGGTAAGGCTTTGTACATACATCTTCAAAGGCCTCCACTCCATCCAGGTTAGGCTTTACAAGCTTTCAATTTACAGTCTCTATTTAAATTATTGTCAAATATAGAACTGTTTATATATTGTTTAGAACTACGTCTGAGTGTAAACCCTAGGACAGTTAAACTATATATATATTATAGGAATATGGCCTAGGATTGAGAATGTCTTCCCGGTGAAGGCTCTTTCCTAATTAGAAATCTTTAGTTAAAACCCTAGATCAATTATTCCCGGTGAAACATCTTGAAAAAGCCTTAGAACAAAAACTAGGACACATCCACCCAAAGAGGAATTATTCCCGGTGAAACCTCTTGCCCATTTTCTTAAAGCCAAAATAAGTTCAAAACCACATAGCTTTCTCTTGTGCTATAACAAGGACCCTCGATGACCCTCGACTAGCCTCCTCTTGGGCTTTGTACAAGGACCCACAGGCTTCTTAAAAGCATTTCCAGCTTCCTCTTGAGCTTTTATACAAGGACCCATCAGGTTTCTTATAAACATAGGAACAGGTCTTTAGTTAACTTTTAGCCTATCCTGGTGAGTTTCTTCCACTTTAAACCAGACTTTAAACAAAGCTAAGATTGTCTCAATCTCATATTGAGTACACTTTTTGGAATGAGAGACATGGACAGTCTCTGTCACCCTTATCTTCATCGATCTTCCTTAGCAGAGTCTAGGATCCATATTTGCTTATTCTCAGCAAGAGTCAACCTTAATCTTGGGCTTTAAAACAAGAATTCTCCACTAGAAAATTCATTCCTTCATATTAACAAAAACCCCTAGAAAGGGTCAGCCTCCAAATCACACTCAATAAAAAGAGTCAAAACCCCTAGAAAGGGCCAGCCTCCAAATCACAGTCAATAAAAAGAGTCAAAACCCCTGGAAAGGGTCAGCTTCCAAAAAAACATTAAAAAAAATAGTCTTTTAATAGATAAATCCTTCAGTAGAGTAAAACTCCCCCAGTGAGTCCTTCACTATTCAGTAGCCACAACCTTGGGCTTTGTACAAGGCAGATAAACCACATTTCCTGTGTCAAAGATTCCTAATCTCAAGGATCTTTTCCCCATAGAGTCCTCCATACTCAGTTTCTTTAAGAGTCCGCCACAACCTTGGGCTTTGTACAAGGCAGAAAATAATGTTTTCCCTAGCCAAAGTAGCCACAACCTTGGGCTTCATACAAGGCATAAATTAATAAATTCCCCAGTTAAGAGTCAGCCACAACCTTGGGCTTTGTTCAAGGCACAAATAGAGTCATCCATAGTCTTCAAAATTCAGTATCCTCAGCAGTTAGCCACAACCTTGGGCTTCATACAAGGCACAAAATAGAGTCTCCCTAAGTAGAGTCAGCCACAATTCTGGGCTTTGTACAGAACACCAAATAAAACTCATAAAATAAATACTCTCCAATTAGAGTCAGCCTCAATTCTGGGCTTTGTACAGAACACAAAAAACCTTAGTTTAAATTCTCCCCAGTAGAGTTATCTTTCAACAAATAAATCAATTGAAAGCCTCAATCGAAAACCTTAGTTTAAATTCTCTCATTTAGGATTTTGAAAGGCATGAGCTGGTAGTAGAACCCAGACATGTGGTAACTTTCCCTAATTTGGATGAGCATTTCATTTTAATTAAGTCTCCCATTTAGGATTTTTGAAAGGCATGCTCTGGCAGTAGAACCCATGCATGTGGTAACTTTCCCTAATTTGGTTGAGCATTCTTTCTTTCATTCAAGATGTCGTTGACTGGTATACTTGCACATAAACAAGTAAGGTCCCCCTCTTGAATGAAATGAATTCAGTTATTATGTCACTTTAAAATGTTTGTGGTGGAATAGTAGAAATACCTCTCTGTAAAGATGATTTTATGTCTCTTTACTGTAAACAGAGATTTAATTCAAGCTTCAACCTTGAGCTTCAAGCAAGGCACCAAAAAAATCATTTAAAATCCCTAATTAGTTCCCCGAACTACATTAAGCTCTGACTTCCACTAGGGATATGTAGGCATGAGGTTCATAAGGAATCTCAGCGAGTTAATAAAATACCAAAAATAGTCAGTTTGTCTGTCTGTCTGTCTGTCTTTTTAAATCAATTCAAATTCTCTCTCCTAACACAAAGAAGAAACTTTCCCAATAATAAGAAACAAACACAATCACAATGACACAGAGAAGGTTCCCGTAGAGTACTACGGATATGTAGGGTGCTTAAACTCTTCCATATGTATAACCGACCTCTCGGACTCTAGAATTTCTAGTCTAGGTGAATCCCCACACTTAGCAAACTCCTAGGGTTAATTTGAGATCTTTTTCACCTCTCCTACTCGTTAGGACAATTAAAAAGTTCGTGTGATATCGTAGGAAGAACTGAAACAAAATTCATCCCCCCATGGGCACATTCTCCTTCCAAATTTCGCGTGAAGGGTCTAGCGTGTCGTCCTCCCAAGTGAAACGGGGAGGAAAAAAAATGACACCACAACAGGAGCATGTGTTTCTTCCCATTTGGGGGAGATAATATTGGTGGATGCATCAAGTATTGCTTGATCTTCTCGAAAGCTTCTTGATGTTCAGCACGCCATTCGAACTTTCCTTGTTGTAGTCGAAGTAAGGAAGAAAAAGCTTGTGTGCGTCCACTCAAGTTAGAAATGATCTTCTCAAGAAGTTTATCTTTCCCAGTAAAGACTGTAATTCTTTCTTCGTGGATGGAGGCTTCTATTCCATAATAGCCTTTGTTTTATTTTGATTAATTTTTATTCCCTTTTTGTAGACCACGAAGCCCAGAAAATATTCAGCCTCCACAAAGAAAGCACATTTAAGAGGGTTCATCTTCAAGCCATGTTTTCTCATTCTCTCGAACGATTGGCTCAGATGGTCCAGATGACTGTTATCCGAAACAGATTTCACCATAATGTCATCTATGTATACTTGCATGAAAGTTTCTATAAAATCATGGAGTATAGAATTTGTTGCTCTTTGATAAGTTGCCCCAGCATTTTTTAGACCAAAAGGCATTACAACCCATTCGTAGGTGCCTATGGCCCCGGGGCCACGAAAAGCTGTTTTAGACACATCTTCTTCTGCAATGAAGATTTGGTTATACCCGGAATACCCATCCAACATACTTAGATATTCGAAGCCTGCGGCTGAATCTACTAATATTTCTGCCCCAGGCATGGGATATTCATCCTTAGGCGTTGCTGCATTAAGATCACGAAAATCTATGCATACTCTTAATGAACCGTTCTTTTTAATAACCGCCACAATATTAGCAATCCATTCGACATACCTCGTAGTTCTGATGAACTTGCATCGTAGAAGTATTTCGACCTCTACTTTGATCTTTGAATGAATTTCTGGTGCGAACCTTCTAGGAGTTTGCTTGATGGGCCTTTTCCCTTCCTTTATGGGCATCTTTTGTTCTCTTTCAAGAACGCGATGACTCTTGCCTTCAAGGTTGGCTCCAGTTTTGCACTGATGTATGTTACCCTCTTTTGGTCTCCATCACCAAGATTTACTTCATCGAGTGGATCTTGGGCTAACATTTTGATATTTTCCCCCATTGGGTCCTTCTCGAATCCCAAAGGTTCTTCGTCGTAGATTGCATCCAGCCTTTGACTCATCTCCTCTCCTGAGATTTCTTTGGCTTGAGCTAGATCTTCAAGGAAGTGGGGGGTAGGATGTATTCCAGAATCCCTCGTTTCTGCTTCTCTTTGAACCGTACTGAATGTCATGTGTGCTAACTCGGCTTCGAGAGCCGTGTTTCTTTTGTTCTCGGCTACGTAAGCCGAAATCTTTTCGAAAAAAGATGTTTCATACATGACCAACGTCGTCATCCCAGCCTGTTGGCCGTATTGTTGGTAAATGCTCCACTGGTGGGGTATCTTCTAGACCGTCCATTATCTCTCTATTCCATTGGAATCCATTAGGATGTAAAGACAAATAGTATAAAGCATTTCTGTTTGGAGTGTATATATCTTCAGCAGCATGGCAAGGTCCTATGTTCGCCAAATTCCTATCGAAACTAGTTTTATTGACCTAATTGACTTCAGCCATGTAGTAACTTTGATCTCCTTCGATGTTTTCTACTATGCCATCTTCCCTCCAAATGGTTAGTCTTTGATGCATCGTCGAAGGCACATCCGCCACTCCGTGGATCCACTCTCTTCCAAGCAAAAGATTATAATTCGCCTTTGCTGGTATCACCATGAACATCGTTGGCCTGGTGACGGAACCCACAGTTAAATTCACTTGAACTACTCCTAAATTTTGCCCTATCTTGCCTTCATAGTTGGACAGAACCATGTTATGTGGTCTTATGTCAGTATCGAACATACCAAATCTCTTCAACATATATTGGGGCATTAGGTTCACCGCTGCCCCTCCATCTACTAAGACTTTGTTAATGCCAACATTCTCAATCTTGGCTCTTATGTAGAGTGGTTTCAAATGATTCCTCATACCTTCATCAGGCCTTTCGAAGAAAGCGTTCTGCTCTTTGACTCCCCCATTATTTAGCACGTAGTAACACACAGGTCTGTGCCTTGCTCTGGCCTTTTCTGCTTTTAGTCGTTCGACTTTTCAAACCCTGTCTTCCAATTGGGCCATATCCCTTAGGTATTGAGTATCCAGTTTCTTTCGAATTGAATAATCTAGGCCACCTGCAGCCATTTCAATTAATTCATGCTCTGGGACAGTCGTGAAGGATCTTGATTTCAACAAACGGAACCTGTTTAAGTAATCATCTATAGACTCCGTGAACTTCCTCTTGATGCTAGCCAATTCTTTCAGACTTATCTTGGTTTGACCCATGTAAAATTGTTCATGGAATAATCTCTCCAAGTGTGCCCATGCATCTATGAAATTTGGGGGCAACGTGGTGAACCAAACAAAAGCATTATTTGTTAGCGAACTAGGTGTAGCGGGGAAAATCTGACATCGAAGCCATGGGATTGACTCGAATCGATATTCCGTTTTGAAATCGCCACCGTGCTTTATTTTTTCAAAGGAAAAGGGAAAAGAACGTAAAACCCAAAGTTTTGTTTTTAAAACAAGAAAGAGAACTCAGGTTTGGGTGTTGATTATATGAGGGGAAGGTTTAAAGCACCCCTCATATCCGTGGTACTCCACGGGAACCTTTTTGAAAATCTGTGTGTGTGTGCTAAAAAGAATTTGTTTTATTTTTAAAATAAGCTCGGCAAAGCGTTAAGCTTTGGGCCTACATACCTCCTCGGTGCAATGGAGAAGTCAGAGCTAATGTAGTTCCGCTTTTGGGAAAAACGTTTTTAAAACGAATAAACACTTTGTTGTCGTTAGAGAGAAATACTCAGCCATTGATCTTGAGCATGAGAACAAACAAGTTCTTTGCATCGCAAATGAAAGAAGGGCTCCAACTCGGATAAAATCAACGAGTATGCCACTAGCTCTCTCACACGGAAAAGATCTCGTTATTATCAATCAATTTCAAAATCGTGGGGTATAACCACTCGTTTCGACAATTAACGGTGTCTAAACTTTTGAAGAAAAAGCCACTAAGGGCGAAAGATATTTTTTGAGAAAAGGTTTTGAAAAGGTTTGCAAACATAAGAATATTTTGGAAAAAGGGAGAAGATTTTGAAAATCTAAGAAGTGGAAGGAGATGAAGAGGCTAACCTAGTGCACAAAAATAAAAGCTAAGGAAAGAAGTGGTCTAACCAAATTAAGAAGCCAACACTTGACATTAAGAGCCAAGGTAGTTTTCCCATCCTTTGGATTTATCAATACCAACACATTAACACTTGGGGATCCAGATGAACTTATTGTCTTAGCACCACTTCGCATTAAGCACATTAAGATTCTGACGAAAATCGGGCAGAGTAACGGCTGTTTTCGGGTAAAATCCTTATCTCAATGCCTTGGAATTAACCATCAAGGGCTTTCAAGGAAATACCTGCACAAATAAACATACAACAGAACAATTCCAGACAGACAGAACAATCACAGGGTAGTAATAGAATGAGTCCAGAGGTACTAGGTCCATAAGTCCGAATCTCCAGAATGCTAGGGATAGTAACCGATAGTCCAAAGAGAGCCTTATGTATTTTTTAGATTTTCGGTTGTTTATTAGTGTTTTAGCAAAAAAGTAAAGTATGGTCCAAGTGGACAAAAGAAAAATAACAGAAGCATAAACATATGTCCAAGTGGACAAAGAGAAAATGGCGGAAAGTAAATATGATGAAATGATAAAATAAAGCGATAAAGCGAGAAATATAAAGAGCGGTATAGTAAAGGTGCAGAAATTAAAGTTAGTTGTTAGATGTTAAAGATAACCATCTTGAAACTTGTCAAGTATGTTATCAAAGTTAGTAGGAGATCGATGGTGAGTGAATGATGTACTCGGATTTAAATTCAATGGGGTTTATCAGAAGCTTGATAAAATCATAGCGACTACACGATAAAAACCTCCACAAGTCTTAAATCAACCGCATACAATTCTCTTCCATGTTGGATCTTTTTATTCGGGACACGAAATATTGCGCTATGTTAAGCAGATCGCCAAGTGATTTATGTAGAAATCACCCTACAACGAGGCCGGTCAAAAATTTATGTGCTAATGCATGCGAGAAGAACGATATGTAGATCGCCTTCCGAAAGCAATACCGCACGAAAAGAAAATAGGTGAGTGATCTAGTCTTCACCAAGAATCCATAAGAATTCTCAAGGCATTAAGACTTTCATCGACCAAAATAAAAAGAAGTAAAAGATGGAACCACATTAAAAGCTCCTTTCATCCATAATTTCAATCACTTAATATTGCGGATTTGGATTCTCATCCTATCGACGCCCTAAGTCCATTGAAATTAGAGAGAAATTAGGCCTCTAACTTGTGATTCAAAGAAAATATCAAAAGAAAGGAGTAGAAGATGAGTTAGAACCAAAAACAAGTCAAAAACCACAAAAACAAGCATTCTGCCTCACTGGAAATCGATTTACCTCTGTAGGAAATCGATTTACTGCCTGCAGAATTCAGATCTGGCGCAAAAAACAGAGTGGAAATCGATTTCCCTCTGTAGGAAATCGATTTCCTGCGCACAGTTTTCAAAAAATCAGCATTATGAACTTTGAAACTTGATTTAGGCAAACATACAAACACCTTATGATCACATATCCATTGGAGCACGAATTTTCCATCAAATCACCATCAAATAGCACCAATATAGCATCAAAGATGCATTGAACACAAGCAATAAAGATCTACATCTTAGAATTGAGGAATTTACCAATTCTTGAATTAAAGTGTTGAAGTAGCTTCAAGAACAAGCACAAAGTGTAGATCCTTCAAATATGGAGATGAACAATCAAAGAAAAAAGAGAAATGTGGGAGGCTTAGTTCAAAATTAGCAAGATTCAATGTGAACCTCACTAATCTTATGAAAATGAACTTTGGGTGAGGGTTTTGGAAAGGGTGAGAAATGAATTTGCAAGCAATTTTTTGGCTCTCCAAGCTTGAGAAATGAGAGTGTAGAGGGCTCTATTTATAGAATTGGAGCAAGAGTAGTGGCAAATTGGTCTTTTTGTGTTTGGTGATTAACTTGTGTTTAATTGGTGATTAAAGTGGCAATTAAATGGTAAAAATGGTAAAATGGGGTTAAAGTGGGTTTAATGAATGCGTTAATTTTGATGAGGTGGAAAATTGATAAAATGATCAAATAAAAAGGTGCAAAAATGATGTCAAGCTTCCCTCCTTATATTTTTTTGAATTTTGCGCACAGGAAATCGATTTCCCACAGGGATAAATCGATTTCCACCTTCAAATTTTCAAAAATTGTTTTCTTGCACTGTTTTGATTTTTGCCCGATCTTTCACCTATAAAATATAAACAAAAGAGACAAAACATATATTTTTGATTTTTGGTTAGTATAAACAAATAAAAAGGCTATAAATGCTCGATAATTCCCCTCAGAGATAATCACAGTATCAAAGATAAAGCTTCACAATGGTGCTCTTGATTGATAATTGAATGCAATTGATGTATGATCTTAGGGTCAAAAATTGGGGTATGACAGATGCCCCTATTTAAGTTTCTTCGATTTGGAGATACGATGATTGGAAATCTTCGTTTTGACAAAAATCAAAGAGACTTAAATATATAAAACACAATTTTTGATCCTAAGATGCAATGCAATGTTAATGAATGCATGTGATGATAATAAAGCATGACAACATTGGGGAGTAACAAGTGATCCACTGGGGAAAGCAAATGTCTTGCTATAACTCCGCTGGGGAAACAAACGTCTTAGAAACTCCACTGGGGAAGGCAAGACTTTGTTGTAGAAACAGAACTTTGGTGGGAAAAGAAACTTCTCTGGGGAAAACACTTCGCGTCAGAGAGGTTATAGCATCCTCTTTCACTGGGGATGAGAAAAAGGGGTCATCCTCTTTCACTGGGGATGAGAAAGTATGCATCAGAATGTCAATCTTCCATTAACAGAAATCACACCATCGTACCACTGATAATATGAATAGATGTACCGCCGTACCACTGACGATAACACATACCAACGTTCCACTGAAAGCCTGAAGAGAGATATACCACCGTACCACTGATGATATGAATAGATGTACCGCCGTACCACTGACGATAACACATACCAACGTTCCACTGAAGGCATGAAGAGGTATATACCACCGTACCACTGATGATATGAAGAGAGATATACCACCGTACCACTGATGATATGAATAGATAATTCATCGACGTACCACTGACGATGAAAGAGATGTATCATTGACGTACCACTGTTGATGAAAGAGATGAATCATCGACGTACCACTGACGATGAAAGAGATGTACCGCCGTACCACTAACGATAACACATACCAACGTTCCACTGAAGGTATTGAAGAAAAATACATTGACGTACCACTGACGATGAAGATAACAAAATACACCAACGTTCCACTGAAGGTGAACTACCAACGTCCCACTGGAGGTAGAAAGAGATGTATCGCCGTACCACTAACGATAAAGATAACAAAATACACCAACGTTCCACTGGAGGTGAACTACCAACGTCCCACTGGAGGTAGAAGGAGAAATACATCGACGTACCACTGACGATGAAGATAACAAAATACACCAACGTTCCACTGAAGGTGAACTACCAACGTCCCACTGGAGGTAGAAAGAGATGTATCGTCGTACCACTAACGATAACACATACCCACGTTCCACTGAAGGTATTGAAGAAAAATACATCGACGTACCACTAACGATGAAGATAACAAAATACACCAACGTTCTACTGAAGGTGAACTACCAACGTCCCACTGGAGGTAGAAAGAGATATACTTCGACGTACCACTGACGATGAAGATAACAAAATACACCAACGTTCCACTGATGGTGAACTACCAACGTCCCACTAGAGGTAGAAAGAGATGTATCGCCGTACCACTAACGATAACACATACCCACGTTCCACTGAAGGTATTGAAGAAAAATACATCGACGTACCACTGACGATGAAGATAACAAAATACACCAACGTTCCACTGAAGGTGAACTACCAACGTCCCACTGGAGGTAGAAAGAGATGTATCGCCGTACCACTAACGATAACATATACCAACGTTCCAGTGAAGGTATTGAAGAAAAATACACCGACGTACCACTGACGATGAAGATAACAAAATACACCAACGTTCCACTGAAGGTGAACTACCAACGTCCCACTGGAGGTAGAAGGAGAAATACATCGACGTACCACTGACGATGAAGATACCAAAAATACACCAACGTTCCACTGAAGGTGAACTACCAACGTCCCACTGGAGGTAGAAAGAGAAATGCATCGACGTACCACTGACGATGAAGATATGGTATACGAAGATGACATAATCAAGCATGTCTCAAGCTGAACACCAGAGCAGAAACTGCCATAACAATCTCTTGATGGCTAGAGAACATTGAAGTGGAGAGAACACAGTAATTGAGTTCTAAACCATATTCGAACCAGGCCAAAGGTGCATTGAGTGGAATACGTTCTTCTGCATATGAATACATCAACATATCCATTCCTTGTAATGCACTCATGAATCAAAGTAAAAAATTATTTTATAATTTTCAAAAGGATTTTGTTGAAATCAATTTTCTTTTTGTTTCAAAAATTACTATCAACAATAAATGACATTTTGAGAGATATGAAAGAAATAAGATTACCAAATAAAGGGTAAAGGCTCAAACTTTTTTAATAGAATGGTAGCCTGCAAAAGGCAAGACCCCATGGATTATTACAAAGTTTGGAAAGTGGAAATTTTGTGGAAAAGGTACATTGAAACGTAATGACCCCATCCTCTCTCTCAACTTGGAATTCCTGAGCAAAGGCTTCCGTTGAAAAGTGTCGAACTTCTTCATGATAAACAGATGACTGCTGATGATCAAGTCTTGTCTGATGTAGTTACTTGCCATGAATCCCTAACTTTTGCCTGGACCGCCCTTTCGGGTTTTCAATCCACCGAGACGCTCTTTTTTGCCTAAGCCTCCCTTTCGGGTTTTCAACTTAGCGAGCTATTCTTTTATTATTTAGGCGAAGTATTTCTTGACTACATCAGCATTCACGGGACGTGGGAGCTCCTCTCCATCCATAGTTGCAAGAATTAATGCACCGCCAGAGAAGGCTTTCTTAACAACATATGGTCCTTCAAAATTAGGAGTCCACTTGCCCCTTGAATCGGAGGTGAAAAACAAGATCCTTTTGAGCACGAGGTCGCCTTCTCTGAATACACGAGGTCGAACCTTCTTATCAAATGCTTTCTTCATTCTTTTCTGGTATAACTGACCATGGCATAAAGCCGTCATTCTCTTTTCTTCTATCAAATTCAATTGATCAAACCTGCTCTGATACCATTCAGCCTCAGATAACTTGGTTTCCATTAAAATTCTCAATGATGGAATCTCAACCTCAATAGGGAGCACTGCTTCCATGCCATAAACCAAAGAAAAGGGAGTTTCCCCTGTTGAAGTACGAACAGATGTACGGTACCCATGCAAAGCAAATGGGAGCATCTCGTGCCAGTCCTTGTACGTGACAACCATCTTTTGCACAATCTTCTTAATGTTCTTATTTGCTGCTTCAACAGCTCCATTCATCTTTGGCCTATAAGGCGAAGAGTTGTGATGTTTAATCTTGAAGCTTTCACACAGTTCTCTCATCATGCTATTGTTCAGATTTGAGCCATTATCAGTAATGATCTTACTCGGTACACCATATCTGCAAATGATGTTGTTCTTGATAAATCTGACCACAACTTGCCTTGTCACATTAGCATATGAAGCAGCTTCTACCCACTTGGTGAAGTAATCGATTGCTACCAGGATGAATCGATGTCCATTCGAAGCCTTGGGTTCTATCATGCCAATCATATCAATACCCCACATAGAGAAAGGCCATGGGGAAGAAATAACATTGAGAAGTGTCGGAGGCACATGAATCTTGTCAGCATATACTTGACACTTGTGACACTTCTTTACAAACTTGTAGAAATCAGATTCCATTGTCAACCAATAGTAACCTGCTCTAGGCATCTTTTTAGCCATCGAATGTCCATTGGCATGGGTACCAAAAGAACCTTCATGAATTTCATGCATCAACATGTCTGCTTCGTGTCTATCCCCGCATCTGAGCAAGATCATGTCATAATTCCTTTTATACAAAACATCTGCATTGATGAAGAAATTGCCAGCCAATCTCCTCAAAGTTTTCTTATCTTTATTTGATGCCCCAAGTGGGTACTCTCGAGTCTGGAGGAAGTGCTTAATATCGAAATACCAAGGCTTTTCATCTGTTGCTTCCTCAACTACAAATACATGAGCAGGTCTATCAAGACGCCTGATTATAATCTGAGGTTCCTCATTATGGAAATTCACTTTGTACATGGAAGACAATGTGGCTAAAGCATCGGCCATCTGATTCTCATCTCGAGGGATGTGGTGGAATTCAACTTTGTTGAAGAATGTCAATAACCTTCTGGCGTAATCTTTGTAAGGAATTAAACCAGGATGACGAGTTTCCCATTCTCCTTTAATCTGATTAATCACAAGCGCAAAATCTCCATAAACATCAAGAATCTTAATTCTCAGATTAATGGCCTCTTCAAGTCCCATGATGCAAGCTTCATACTCAGCAATATTGTTTGTACAGTCAAAACATATCCTTGCAGTGAAAGGAACATGTGATCCATGTGGAGTGATGATAATGGCGCCAATTCCATGGCCATGAACGTTAGAAGCTCCATCAAAAATTAAACCCCATTTGGATTCAGGATCCGGTCCTTCTTCTGGCAATGGTTCATCCCAATCTTGAGATCTCAAATACATTATATCTTCATCTGGGAAGTCCATTATTATAGATTGATGATCATCAATTGGTTGGTGAGCGAGGTACTCTGCCAACACACTTCCTTTCACAGCTTTCTGAGCTCGATATTCAATATCATATTCTGATAACAACATTTGCTAGCGAGCAATCCTTCCAGTTAATGCAGGTTTTTCAAATACATACTTAATTGGATCCATTTTGGAAATCAATAGGGTGGTGTGGTTCAACATATACTGTCTCAGTCGGCGAGCAGCCCACACCAAAGCACAGCAAGTTTTCTCAAGCAGCGAGTATCTTGTTTCGCACTCGGTAAACTTTTTGCTAAGGTAGTATATTGCATACTCTTTTCGACCAGACTCGTCATGCTGACCCAACACACATCCCATTGAATTTTCCAGCACTGTGAGATACATAATCAGAGGTCTTCCCTCAACTGGAGGGAGCAAAATGGGAGGTTCAAGAAAATATTCTTTGATGTTGTCAAAGGCTTTCTGACAATCTTCATTCCACACACATCCCTGATTTTTCTTTAACAGCTTGAAGATCGGCTCACAGGTAGCAGTCATATTGGAAATGAACCTGGAGATATAATTCAGACGTCCGAGGAAACCTCTCACTTGTTTCTCAGTCTTTGGTGCTGGCATTTCCTGAATTGCTTTGACTTTATCAGGATCTACTTCAATTCCTTTCTGACTGACAACGAAACCCAATAACTTTCCAGAACGGACACCAAACGTGCATTTGTTTGGATTTAAGCGGAGACGATACTTTCTCAAACGCCGAAACAACTTTAAAAGATCTTCCATGTGCCCTTCCTCTGACTGGGACTTGGCAATCATGTCATCCACATAAACCTCAATTTCTTTGTGCATCATATCATGGAAAAGAGTAGTCATGGCCCTCTGATATGTCGCACCAGCATTGTTTAACCCAAAAGGCATCACTTTGTAACAGAATGTCCCCCATGGTGTAATAAAGGTTGTCTTTTCCATGTCTTCAGGTGCCATCTTAATCTGGTTATATCCTGAAAAACCATCCATAAAGGAGAAAACTTCAAACTTTGCAGTGCTATCTACCAACATATCAATGTGAGGTAGAGGAAAATCATCTTTCGGACTGGATTTGTTCAAATCTCTATAATCCACACACATGCGAACTTTTCCGTCTTTCTTGGAACAGGCACAATATTGGCAATCCATTGAGGATATACAGAAGTGACAAGGAAACCTGCATCAATCTGCTTCAAGACCTCATTCTTAATCTTTTCTTCCATATCAGGATGACTCCTTCTTAACTTTTGCTTGACAAGAGGACATTCTGGTTTCAACGGCAAACGATGCTCAACAATATTTGTGTCCAACCCAGGCATATCTTGGTAGGACCATGCAAAGATGTCAACATACTCTTTAAGAAGCTCTACCATCCTCTTCTTAACATCTTGACCAAGAAGTGCCCCAATCTTGACTTCCTTTTTATCTTCTTCAGAACCCAAGTTGATGACTTCTAACGGCTCTTTATACGGCTGAATGGTGTCTTCCTCGTGCTCAAACAGTCGGGAAATCTCATCAGGAATACATTCATCACTCTCTTCTTCCGCCTCATACACAGGACACTCGAAGTTAGGAGAGGGCGCAGGGTCATTACTTTCAACGGTTTTATTGATTAATCTGCACAAATGATTATTATTTCAGGAAAGGAAAGTTATATGAAAACATGTAATCGTGCAGATTATGAAAAATGAAAACATTTTTTAAGGTTTTTTGTGTTACCACTTTCCAGAAAAAGCAAAAAGATAAAAAACATTTATATGCAGAAACAAAATGACTTTTATTGATGATTTTAATGTTTAAAACAAACAGAAAACAGCCCCAACAACTTCACTTTCATCTTGGGCAGAATGAAAGGATTTTGAAAAACATAAAAGCAAATTACTTTGAGACATGAGTACACTCAGGAATGTCAATGGTGATCCAGTTCTTAATCATCTTTCCATTGGTCACAAAGCTTGGCACTTCTGGCTCTGGTTCATCTTCAACAATAGCATCTACCTCTGGAAGAGTTGGGTGTAGAAAACCAGCACTATGAAACATCTCTTGATAAGGACGAAAAGCAGATTCAGACTTCATCACAAACTTGTCTGAGGCAGAAAATCCCAGACCAACTCTATTTCTGTTCTCTTGAAGACTCACTACTTGTCCCCAGCCTCCTGAATGTCCATTCTGAACCACCAGTTGAGCATCTTTGAAGGAGGCAATGGAAGCTTCATCCTTTTTGATTTCATCACTAACAGACAGGGCTTGGAACGCAGTTCCAATGACCACTTCGTCAGCTTCTATGGTACGGAACGAAGAAAGATGACTAATCAGCAAAGCTTGTTCTCCATTCACAACGACCATCTTTCCATCTTTCACAAATTTCAACTTTTGGTGAAGAGTTGAAGTAACTGCTCCAGCCTCATGGATCCACGGGCGTCCCAATAAGTACCTGTATGCAGGAAAAATGTCCATCACTTGAAAAGTAATCTTGAAGACAAATGGTCCAATACCAATAGGCAAATCCACCTCTCCGACCACTGATTTCTTCGATCCATCAAAAGCCTTGACGATCACATTGCTAAATCTCATTGGTGTGCCACCATAAGATAGCTTAGCAAGAGTGGATTTTGGCATGACATTCAGAGATGATCCAGTATCAATCAACACATTGGACATTGAGTCCTCTTTGCAACTGACAGATATGTACAAAGCCAAATTATGATTTCTTCCTTCCTCAGGTAAATCTTCATCACTGAAGCTCAAATTGTTACATGCAGTGATATTGCTCACAACCCCATTAAACTGATCCAGCGTCACATCATGATCCACAAAGGCTTGATCAAGTATTTTCATCAGAGAATCCCTATGAGCAGGAGAATTCGCCAGCAACTCCATTATAGAGATCTTGTACGGAGTGCGATGCAGCTGATCCACGATCTTATAATCGCTCATCTTGATAAGCTTCAAAATCTCATCCATCTCCTTTCCTGAAGACGACCCAGCATTTACTTTTGTCACATCATTATTGTTCACAGGTATTTGAGTAGAATTCCTCTGGACATCCACAACTGTTTGGGGCTGAGTAAAAACTCGTCCGCTTCTAGTCACTCTACTAACATTTGCTATATTCTCAACAGAAGACAGAGGCTTAATCTCAACTTCTTTTCTAGCTTCCAGCATGGTGGCATTGTATCTGTAAGGTACAACTTTATCAGAACTATAAGGTACAAATCCAGGCAAACATATCACAAGAGGTTCCACAGCAGCTTTGCCATAATAACCAATCTCTACACATTCCGGGATTTCAAAGCATGGTTCAATCACATTGACATCATCTTCATCTCTGTCCCTCAGAATCTCAATGAGCCTTTGATCTATCATCTCTTGTAAGTCTCTTCTCACAATGTAACATCCTCGAGGATTGACTGAACAAATCCTACAAGCAGCATGATTATGCTCATAATGACTATATTCACACAGAGTGGCATGCATCTCTACCAATGATCCTCTGATGTGTTCCACACGATAAATCTTATACTTCCCAGGGCATCCATACACCATATTCACAGCAGACGCTTCATGAGTTGGCAACGGATTGTTCTGCACATTTGGACCAATATCACGGAAAGAGAGCATACCAGAACGAACCAATCTTTGGACTTCATTCTTCAGGGCCCAACAATTTTCCAAATCATGCCCAGGCGCATTCTGATGAAAAGCACAAGTGGCATCAGCCTTGTACCACCAAGGGAGTTTCTTTGGAACAGGGGGTGGTGACCTTGGTTGAACCAGCTTCTTATGAATTAGAGCAGGATACAATTCAGTGTACGTCATAGGGATAGGATCAACATTAACTCGAGGATACGGATTCCGCCTTACTGGTTGTTGATTAACAGGAGCTACAGGCACTGAATTCACAACAGGAGTTACTGACGCCACTTGTTGAGATTGATTTCTGAATCGACTATTCCTCCCATGAGAAACAGCATTGGCATCTGATTCTTTCTTCTTCTGGAGTGAAGAGCCATACTTCCTTGCACCACTAGATGAATTGTCATTTCGAACTAAACGACCTTCTCGCACAGCTTCTTCCAATCTGACACCCATACCCACCATTTCAACAAAGTCTACAGGAGCACTGGCAATCATCTTCTCATAATAAAACGGACAAAGAGTCTTCAGAAAAATCTTATTCATCTCTTTTTCTTCCATCAGAAGAATCACTTGGGCGGCAACCTCACGCCATCTCTGAGCATATTCTTTGAAGGATTCTTTCTCTTTCTGCATCATAGCTCGCAATTGATCCCTGTCAGGAGCCATGTCCATATTATACTTGTATTGCTTCACAAACGCCTCAGCTAAGTCATTGAAAGTGCGAATATGGGTGCTATCAAGGCCCATATACCACTAGATTGATCCTAGGACATAGTCAAACAAATGTCTTTTGATATGATTTGATTCATGTTTGTCTGTTTCTTGAAACCTTGTTTGTGATATGATCATATGAACATTCGCTTAAAACAATACTGATTATACAAGTTAATGTGACTTTCGACAAAGAACATAAATAAAAGCATGTAAATTGCAGAAAAGTAAAGTGCTTCAAAATGAAACGTTAAACGAAATGAAAGAAATGCAGAAATGTAAACAACAGAAAGTAAATGAAAGCAGAAATAATGAAAAGATACTTGAATAAAGGAAAATACAAATGTATTTAAATTGATGTTGGTGTCATACGTACATTTCTCAGTGAACTCGTTCTCTTAAATACTTGATACTTGAGTGATTTGTGAGTGATTTGTACATGAACACACGGAATCCTAACATTAAGACCCTTATTTATACTAGTTACGACCCTAACGGTCCTATGCTAATCTAATGCCATGTTGTCCACAAGAATCCCTGGGATGCCAACTGTCTTTGTGCAGTTACACAAACTACTTCAAAATTCAAATCATCCCGCCTGAATCCCCTTTCGACGCGTGACAACGTGACCAGAATCAAGAATGCCATGAAGACACGTTCAGCCTCAGTACTTTATGTATTTCGCAAAAATGTTTAAGTCTTTTAAAGATATTCCTCTTCGAATTAGCTCCAAGTCTAACCATCTTTACTCCAACTCAAACAACATTCTCGAAAACATGGCCATCAGTAGCCATTTTTAATCTCAGAAATGGTCATCAGTAACCATCTTCCTTCGAATTCTACCTCTCCAGAGAATATTCCTCTTGAACGAAATCTTCAGCCAACAACCTCATACAAGGCATTAAATATCAACTTCCCCAGTTAAGAGTTAGCCACAACCTGTTTACTATGATTTCTGGTAAACAACCGCTAGTCCCCCAAACTATAAAATATACGTTGGTTACTCGCAAGATCGACTAGATTGATCCTAGGACATAGTCAAACAAATGTCTTTTGATTTGATTTAATTCATGTTTGTCTGTTTCTTGAAACCTTTTTTGTGATATGATCATATGAACATTCGCTTAAAACAATACTGATTATATAAGTTAATGTGACTTTCGATAAAGAACATAAATAAAAGCATGTAAATTGCAGAAAAGTAAAGTGCTTCGAAATGAAACGTTAAACGAAATGAAAGAAATGCAGAAATGTAAACAACAGAAAGTAAATGAAAGGAGAAATAATGAAAAGATACTTGAATAAAGGAAAATACAAATGTATTTAAATTGATGTTGGTGTCATACGTACATTTCTCAGCAAACTCGTTCTCTTAAACACTTGATACTTGAGTGATTTGTGAGTGATTTGTACAAAATGAACACACGGAATCCTAACATTAAGACCCATATTTATACTAGTCTCGACCCTAACGGTCCTACGCTAATCTAATGCCACGTTGCCCACAAGAATCCCTGGGATGCCAACTGTCTTTGTGCAGTTACACAAACTACTTCGAAGCTCAAATCATCCCGCCTGAATCCCCTTTCGACGCGTGACAACGTGACCAGAATCGAGAATGCCACGAATAAACGTTCAGCCTCAGTACTTTACGTATTTCGCAAAAAAATTTAAGTCTTTTAAAGATATTCCTCTTTGAATTAGCTCCAAGTCTAACCATCTTTACTCCAACTCAAACAACATTCTCGAAAACATAGCCATCAATAGCCATTTTTAATCTCAGAAATGGTCATCAGTAACCATCTTCCTTCGAATTCTAACTCTCCAGAGAATATTCCTCTTGAACGAAATCTTCAGCCAACAGCCTCATACAAGGCATTAAATATTAACTTCCCCAGTTAAGAGTTAGCCACAACCTATTTACTATGATTTCTGGTAAACAACCGCTAGTCCTCCAAACTATAAAATATACGTTGGTTACTCGCAAGATCGACTAGATTGATCCTAGGACATAGTCAAAAAAATGTCTTTTGATATGATTTGATTCATGTTTGTCTGTTTCTTGAAACCTTGTTTGTGATATGATCATATGAACATTCGCTTAAAAAAATACTGATTATACAAGTTAATGTGACTTTCGACAAAGAACATAAATAAAAGCATGTAAATTGCAGAAAAGTAAAGTGCTTCGAAGTGAAACGTTAAACGAAATGAAAGAAATGCAGAAATGTAAACAACAGAAAGTAAATGAAAGCAGAAATAATGAAAAGATACTTGAATAAAGAAAAATACAAATGTATTTAAATTGATGTTGGTGTCATACGTACATTTCTCAGTGAGCTCGTTCTCTTAAATACTTGATACTTGAGTGATTTGTGAGTGATTTGTACATGAACACACGGAATCCTAACATTAAGACCCTTATTTATACTAGTTACGACCCTAACGGTCCTATGCTAATCTAATGCCATGTTGTCTACAAGAATCCCTGGGATGCCAACTGTCTTTGTGCAGTTACACAAACTACTTCAAAATTCAAATCATCCCACCTGAATACCCTTTTGACGCGTGACAACGTGACCAGAATCGAGAATGCCACGAAGACACGTTCAGCCTCAGTACTTTACGTATTTCGCAAAAATGTTTAAGTCTTTTAAAGATATTCCTCTTCGAATTAGCTCCAAGTCTAACCATCTTTACTCCAACTCAAACAACATTCTCGAAAACATGGCCATCAGTAGCCATTTTTTATCTCAGAAATGGTCATCAGTAACCATCTTCCTTCGAATTCTACCTCTCCAGAGAATATTCCTCTTGAACGAAATCTTCAGCCAACAGCCTCATACAAGGCATTAAATATCAACTTCCCCAGTTAAGAGTTAGGCACAACCTGTTTACTATGATTTCTGGTAAACAATCGCTAGTCCTCCAAACTATAAAATATACGTTGGTTACTCGCAAGATCGACTAGATTGATCCTAGGACATAGTCAAACAAATGTCTTTTGATATAATTTGATTCATGTTTGTCTGTTTCTTGAAAACTTGTTTGTGATATGATCATATGAACATTCGCTTAAAACAATACTGATTATACAAGTTAATGTGACTTTCGACAAAGAACATAAATAAAAGCATGTAAATTGCAGAAAAGTAAAGTGCTTCGAAATGAAACGTTAAACGAAATGAAAGAAATGCAGAAATGTAAACAACAGAAAGTAAATGAAAGGAGAAATAATGAAAAGATACTTGAATAAAGGAAAATACAAATGTATTTAAATTGATGTTGGTGTCATACGTACATTTCTCAGCGAACTCGTTCTCTTAAACACTTGATACTTGAGTGATTTGTGAGTGATTTGTACAAAATGAACACACGGAATCCTAACATTAAGACCCATATTTAAACTAGTTTCGACCCAACGGTCCTACACTAATCTAATGCCACGTTTCCCACAAGAATCCCTGGGATGCCAACTGTCTTTGTGCAGTTACACAAACTACTTCAAAACACAAATCATCCCGCCTGAATCCCATTTCGACGCGTGACAACGTGACCAGAATCGAGAATGCCACGAAGAAACGTTCAGCCTCAGTACTTTACGTATTTCGCAAAACATTTTAAGTCTTTTAAAGATATTCCTTTTCGAATTAGCTCCAAGTCTAACCATCTTTACTCCAACTCAAACAACATTCTCGAAAACATGGCCATCAGTAGCCATTTTTAATCTCAGAAATGGTCATCAGTAACCATCTTCCTTCGAATTCTACCTCTCCAGAGAATATTCCTCTTGAATGAAATCTTCAGCCAACAGCCTCATACAAGGCATTAAATATTAACTTCCCCAGTTAAGAGTTAGGCACAACTTGTTTACTATGATTTCTAGTAAACAATCGCTAGTCCTCCAAACTATAAAATATACGTTGGTTACTCGCAAGATCGATTAGATTGATCCTAGGACATAGTCAAACAAATGTCTTTTGATATGATTTGATTCATGTTTGTCTGTTTCTTGAAACCTTGTTTGTGATATGATCATATGAACATTCGCTTAAAACAATACTGATTATACAAGTTAATGTGACTTTCGACAAAGAACATAAATAAAAGCATGTAAATTGCAGAAAAGTAAAGTGCTTCGAAATGAAACGTTAAACGAAATGAAAGAAATGTAGAAATGTAAACAACAGAAAGTAAATGAAAGCAGAAATAATGAAAAGATACTTGAATAAAGGAAAATACAAATGTATTTAAATTGATGTTAGTGTCATACGTACATTTCTCAGTGAACTCGTTCTCTTAAACACTTGATACTTGAGTGATTTGTGAGTGATTTGTACAAAATGAACACACGGAATCCTAACATTAAGACCCATATTTATACTAGTTTCGACCCTAACGGTCCTACGCTAATCTAATGCCACGTTGCCCACAAGAATCCCTGGGAAGCCAACTGTCTTTGTACAGTTACACAAACTACTTCAAAACCCAAATCATCCCGCCTGAATCCCATTTTGACGCGTGACAACGTGACCAGAATCGAGAATGCCACGAAGAAACGTTCAGCCTCAGTACTTTATGTATTTCGCAAAAAAATTTAAGTCTTTTAAAGATATTCCTCTTCGAATTAGCTCCAAGTCTAACCATCTTTACTCCAACTCAAACAACATTCTCGAAAACATGGCCATCAGTAGCCATTTTTAATCTCAGAAATGGTCATCAGTAACCATCTTCCTTCGAATTCTACCTCTCTAGAGAATATTCCTCTTGAACGAAATCTTCAGCCAACAGCCTCATATAAGGCATTAAATATTAACTTCCCCAGTTAAGAGTTAGGCACAACCTGTTTACTATGATTTCTGGTAAACAATCGCTAGTCCTCCAAACTATAAAATATACGTTGGTTACTCGCAAGATCGACTAGATTGATCCTAGGACATAGTCAAACAAATGTCTTTTGATATGATTTGATTCATGTTTGTCTGTTTCTTGAAACCTTGTATGTGATATGATCATATGAACATTCGCTTAAAACAATACTGATTATACAAGTTAATGTGACTTTCGACAAAGAACATAAATAAAAGCATGTAAATTGCAGAAAAGTAAAGTGCTTCGAAATGAAACATTAAACGAAATGAATGAAATGCAGAAATGTAAACAACAGAAAGTAAATGAAAGCAGAAATAATGAAAAGATACTTGAATAAAGGAAAATACAAATGTATTTAAATTGATGTTGGTGTCATACGTACATTTCTCAGTGAACTCGTTCTCTTAAACACTTGATACTTGAGTGATTTCTGAGTGATTTGTACATGAACACACGGAATCCTAACATTAAGACCCTTATTTATACTAGTTACGACCCTAACGGTCCTATGCTAATCTAATGCCATGTTGTCCACAAGAATCCATGGGATGCCAACTGTCTTTGTGCAGTTACACAAACTACTTCAAAATTCAAATCATCCCGCCTGAATCCCCTTTCGACGCGTGACAACGTGACCAGAATCGAGAATGCCACGAAGACACTTTCAGCCTCAGTACTTTACGTATTTCGCAAACATGTTTAAGTCTTTTAAAGATATTCCTCTTCGAATTAGCTCCAAGACTAACCATCTTTACTCCAACTCAAACAACATTCTCGAAAACATGGCCATCAGTAGCCATTTTTAATCTCATAAATGGTAATCAGTAATCATCTTCCTTCGAATTCTACCTCTCCAGAGAATATTCCTCTTGAACGAAATCTTCAGCCAACAACCTCATACAAGGCATTAAATATCAACTTCCCCAGTTAAGAGTTAGCCACAACCTGTTTACTATGATTTCTGGTAAACAATCGCTAGTCCTCCAAACTATAAAATATATGTTGGTTACTCGCAAGATTGACTAGAATGATCCTAGGACATAGTCAAACAAATGTCTTTTGATATGATTTAATTCATGTTTGTCTGTTTCTTGAAACCTTGTTTGTGATATGATCATATGAACATTCGCTTAAAACAATACTGATTATATAAGTTAATGTGACTTTCGACAAAGAACATAAATAAAAGCATGTAAATTGCAGAAAAGTAAAGTGCTTCGAAATGAAACGTTAAACGAAATGAAAGAAATGCAGAAATGTAAACAACAGAAAGTAAATGAAAGGAGAAATAATGAAAAGATACTTGAATAAAGGAAAATACAAATGTATTTAATTTGATGTTGGTGTCATACGTACATTTCTCAGCGAACTCGTTCTCTTAAACACTTGATACTTGAGTGATTTGTGAGTGATTTGTACAAAATGAACACACGGAATCCTAACATTAAGACCCATATTTAAACTAGTTTCGACCCTAACGGTCCAACGCTAATCTAATGCCACGTTGCCCACAAGAATCCCTGGGATGCCCACTGTCTTTGTGCAGTTACACAAACTACTTCGAAACCCAAATCATCCCGCCTGAATCCCATTTCGACGCGTGACAACGTGACCAGAATCGAGAATGCCACGAAGAAACGTTCAGCCTCAGTACTTTACGTATTTCACAAAAAATTTAAGTCTTTTAAAGATATTCCTCTTCGAATTAGCTCCAAGTCTAACCATCTTTACTCCAACTCAAATAACATTCTCGAAAACATGGCCATCAGTAGCCATTTTTAATCTCAGAAATGGTCATCAGTAACCATCTTCCTTCGAATTCTACCTCTCCAGAGAATATTCCTCTTGAACGAAATCTTCAGCCAACAGCCTCATACAAGGCATTAAATATTAACTTCCCCAGTTAAGAGTTAGGCACAACCTGTTTACTATGATTTCTGGTAAACAATCGCTAGTCCTCCAAACTATAAAATATACGTTGGTTACTCGCAAGATTGACTAGATTGATCCTAGGACATAGTCAAACATATGTCTTTTGATATAATTTGATTCATATTTGTCTGTTTCTTGTAACCTTGTTTGTGATATGATCATATGAACATTCTCTTAAAACAATACTGATTATATAAGTTAATGTGACTTTCGACAAAGAACATAAATAAAAGCATGTAAATTGCAGAAAAGTAAAGTGCTTCGAAATGAAACGTTAAACGAAATGAAAGAAATGCAGAAATGTAAACAACAGAAAGTAAATGAAAGGAGAAATAATGAAAAGATACTTGAATAAAGGAAAATACAAATGGATTTAAATTGATGTTGGTGTCATACGTACATTTCTCAGCGAACTCGTTCTCTTAAACAGTTGATACTTGAGTGATTTGTGAGTGATTTGTACAAAATGAACACACGGAATCCTAACATTAAGACCCATATTTAAACTAGTTTCGACCCTAACGGTCCAATGCTAATCTAATGCCACGTTGCCCACAAGAATCCCTGGGATGCCCACTGTCTTTGTGCAGTTACACAAACTACTTCGAAACCCAAATCATCCCGCCTGAATCCCATTTTGACGCGTGACAACGTGACCAGAATCGAGAATGCCACGAAGAAACGTTCAGCCTCAGTACTTTACGTATTTCGCAAAAATTTTAAGTCTTTTAAAGATATTCCTCTTCGAATTAGCTCCAAGTCTAACCATCTTTACTCCAACTCAAATAACATTCTCGAAAACATGGCCATCAGTAGCCATTTTTAATCTCAGAAATGGTCATCAGTAACCATCTTCCTTCGAATTCTACCTCTCCAGAGAATATTCCTCTTAAACGAAATCTTCAGCCAACAGCCTCATACAAGCCATTAAATATTAACATCCCCAGTTAAGAGTTAGGCACAACCTGTTTACTATGATTTCTGGTAAACAATCGCTAGTCCTCCAAACTATAAAATATACGTTGGTTACTCGCAAGATCGACTAGATTGATCCTAGGACATAGTCCAACAAATGTCTTTTGATATGATTTGATTCATGTTTGTCTGTTTCTTGAAACCTTGTTTGTGATATGATCATATGAACATTCGCTTAAAACAATACTGATTATATAAGTTAATGTGACTTTCTACAAAGAACATAAATAAAAGCATGTAAATTGCAGAAAAGTAAAGTGCTTCGAAATGAAACGTTAAACGAAATGAAAGAAATGCAGAAATGTAAACAATAGAAAGTAAATGAAAGGAGAAATAATGAAAAGATACTTGAATAAAGGAAAATACAAATGTATTTAAATTGAGGTTTGTGTCATACGTACATTTCTCAGCAAACTCGTTCTCTTAAACACTTGATACTTGAGTGATTTGTGAGTGATTTGTACAAAATGAACACACAGAATCCTAACATTAAGACCCATATTTAAACAAGTTTCGACTCTAACGGTCCTACGCTAATCTAATGCCACGTTGCCCACAAGAATCCCTGGGATGCCAACTGTCTTTGTGCAGTTACACAAACTACTTCGAAACCCAAATCATCCCGCCTGAATCCCATTTCGACGCGTGACAACGTGACCAGAATCGAGAATGCCACGAAGAAACGTTCAGCCTCAGTACTTTATGTATTTCGCAAAAAAATTTAACTCTTTTAAAGATATTCCTCTTCGAATTAGCTCCAAGTCTAACCATCTTTACTCCAACTCAAACAACATTCTCGAAAACATGGCCATCAGTAGCCATTTTTAATCTCAGAAATGGTCATCAGTAACCATCTTCCTTCGAATTCTACCTCTCTAGAGAATATTCCTCTTGAACGAAATCTTCAGCCAACAGCCTCATATAAGGCATTAAATATTAACTTCCCCAGTTAAGAGTTAGGCACAACCTGTTTACTATGATTTCTGGTAAACAATCGCTAGTCCTCCAAACTATAAAATATACGTTGGTTACTCGCAAGATAGACTAGATTGATCCTAGGACATAGTCAAACAAATGTCTTTTGATATGATTTGATTCATGTTTGTCTGTTTCTTGAAACCTTGTATGTGATATGATCATATGAAGATTCGCTTAAAACAATACTGATTATACAAGTTAATGTGACTTTCGACAAAGAACATAAATAAAAGCATGTAAATTGCAGAAAAGTAAAGTGCTTCGAAATGAAACATTAAACTAAATGAATGAAATGCAGAAATGTAAACAACAGAAAGTAAATGAAAGCAGAAATAATGAAAAGATACTTGAATAAAGGAAAATACAAATGTATTTAAATTGATGTTGGTGTCATACGTACATTTCTCAGTGAACTCGTTCTCTTAAACACTTGATACTTGAGTGATTTGTGAGTGATTTGTACATGAACACACGGAATCCTAACATTAAGACCCATATTTAAACTAGTTTCGACCCTAACGGTCCTACGCTAATCTAATGCCACGTTGCCCACAAGAATCCCTGGGATGCCAACTGTCTTTGTGCAGTTACACAAACTACTTCGAAAACCAAATCATCCCGCCTGAATCCCATTTCGACGCGTGACAACGTGACCAGAATCGAGAATGCCACGAAGAAACGTTCAGCCTCAGTACTTTACGGATTTCGCAAAAAATTTTAAGTCTTTTAAAGATATTCCTCTTCGAATTAGCTCCAAGTCTAACCATCTTTACTTCAACTCAAACAACATTCTCGAAAACATGGCCATCAGTAGCCATTTTTAATCTCAGAAATGGTCATCAGTAACCATCTTCCTTCGAATTCTACCTCTCCAGAGAATATTCCTCTTGAACGAAATCTTCAGCCAACAGCCTCATACAAGGCATTAAATATTAACTTCCCTAGTTAAGAGTTAGGCACAATCTGTTTACTATGATTTCTGGTAAACAATCGCTAGTCCTCCAAACTATAAAATATGCGTTCGTTACTCGCAAGATCGACTAGATTGATCCTAGGACATAGTCAAACAAATGTCTTTTGATATAATTTGATTCATGTTTGTCTGTTTCTTGAAACCTTGTTTGTGATATGATCATATGAACATTCGCTTAAAACAATACTGATTATTCAAGTTAATGTGACTTTCGACAAAGAACATAAATAAAAGCATGTAAATTGCAGAAAAGTAAAGTGCTTCGAAATGAAACGTTAAACGAAATGATAGAAATGCAGAAATGTAAACAACAGAAAGTAAATGAAAGCAGAAATAATAAAAAGATACTTGAATAAAGGAAAATACAAATGTATTTAAATTGATGTTAGTGTCATACGTACATTTCTTAGTGAACTCGTTCTCTTAAACACTTGATACTTGAGTGATTTGTGAGTGATTTGTACAAAATGAACACACGGAATCCTAACATTAAGACCCATATTTATACTAGTTTCGACCCTAACGGTCCTACGCTAATCTAATGCCACGTTGCCCACCAGAATCCCTGGGATGCCAACTGTCTTTGTGCAGTTACACAAACTACTTCGAAACCCAAATCATCCCGCCTGAATCCCATTTCGACGCGTGACAACGTGACCAGAATCGAGAATGCCACGAAGACACTTTCAGCCTCAGTACTTTACGTATTTCGCAAAAATGTTTAAGTCTTTTAAAGATATTCCTCTTCGAATTAGCTCCAAGACTAACCATCTTTACTCCAACTCAAACAACATTCTCGAAAACATGGCCATCAGTAGCCATTTTTAATCTCAGAAATGGTCATCAGTAACCATCTTCCTTCGAATTATACCTCTCCAGAGAATATTCCTCTTGAACGAAATCTTCAGCCAACAACCTCATACAAGGCATTATATATCAACTTCCCCAGTTAAGAGTTAGCCACAACCTGTTTACTATGATTTCTGGTAAACAATCGCTAGTCCTCCAAACTATAAAATATACGTTGGTTACTCGCAAGATCGACTAGATTGATCCTAGGACATAGTTAAACAAATGTCTTTTGATATGATTTAATTCATGTTTGTCTGTTTCTTGAAACCTTGTTTGTGATATGATCATATGAACATTCGCTTAAAACAATACTGATTATATAAGTTAATGTGACTTTCGACAAAGAACATAAATAAAAGCATGTAAATTGCAGAAAAGTAAAGTGCTTCGAAATGAAACGTTAAACGAAATGAAAGAAATGCAGAAATGTAAACAACAGAAAGTAAATGAAAGCAGAAATAATGAAAAGATACTTGAATAAACGAAAATACAAATGTATTTAATTTGATGTTAGTGTCATACGTGCATTTCTCAGTGAACTCGTTCTCTTAAACACTTGATACTTGAGTGATTTGTGAGTGATTTGTACAAAATGAACACACGGAATCCTAACATTAAGACCCATATTTAAACTAGTTTCGACCCTAACGGTCCTACGCTAATCTAATGCCACGTTGCCCACAAGAATCCCTGGGATGCCAACTGTCTTTGTGCAGTTACACAAACTACTTCGAAAACCAAATCATCCCGCCTGAATCCCATTTCGACGCGTGACAACGTGACCAGAATCGAGAATGCCACGAAGAAACGTTCAGCCTCAGTACTTTACGGATTTCGCAAAAAATTTTAAGTCTTTTAAAGATATTCCTCTTCGAATTAGCTCCAAGTCTAACCATCTTTACTTCAACTCAAACAACATTCTCGAAAACATGGCCATCAGTAGCCATTTTTAATCTCAGAAATGGTCATCAGTAACCATCTTCCTTCGAATTCTACCTCTCCAGAGAATATTCCTCTTGAACGAAATCTTCAGCCAACAGCCTCATACAAGGCATTAAATATTAACTTCCCCAGTTAAGAGTTAGGCACAATCTGTTTACTATGATTTCTGGTAAACAATCGCTAGTCCTCCAAACTATAAAATATGCGTTCGTTACTCGCAAGATCGACTAGATTGATCCTAGGACATAGTCAAACAAATGTCTTTTGATATAATTTGATTCATGTTTGTCTGTTTCTTGAAACCTTGTTTGTGATATGATCATATGAACATTCGCTTAAAACAATACTGATTATTCAAGTTAATGTGACTTTCGACAAAGAACATAAATAAAAGCATGTAAATTGCAGAAAAGTAAAGTGCTTCGAAATGAAACGTTAAACGAAATGAAAGAAATGCAGAAATGTAAACAACAGAAAGTAAATGAAAGCAGAAATAATGAAAAGATACTTGAATAAAGGAAAATACAAATGTATTTAAATTGATGTTAGTGTCATACGTACATTTCTCAGTGAACTCGTTCTCTTAAACACTTGATACTTGAGTGATTTGTGAGTGATTTGTACAAAATGAACACACGGAATCCTAACATTAAGACCCATATTTATACTAGTTTCGACCCTAACGGTCCTACGCTAATCTAATGCCACGTTGCCCACAAGAATCCCTGGGATGCCAACTGTCTTTGTGCAGTTACACAAACTACTTCGAAACCCAAATCATCCCGCCTGAATCCCATTTCGACGCGTGACAACGTGACCAGAATCGAGAATGCCACGAAGAAACGTTCAGCCTCAGTACTTTACGTATTTAGCAAAAATGTTTAAGTCTTTTAAAGATATTCCTCTTCGAATTAGCTCCAAGTCTAACCATCTTTACTCCAACTCAAACAACATTCTCGAAAACATGGCCATCAGTAGCCATTTTTAATCTCAGAAATGGTCATCAGTAACCATCTTCCTTCGAATTCTACCTCTCCAGAGAATATTCCTCTTGAACGAAATCTTCAGCCAACAACCTCATACAAGGCATTAAATATCAACTTCCCCAGTTAAGAGTTAGGCACAACCTGTTTACTATGATTTCTGGTAAACAATCGCTAGTCCTCCAAACTATAAAATATACGTTGGTTACTCGCAAGATCGACTAGATTGATCCTAGGACATAGTCAAACAAATGTCTTTTGATATGATTTGATTCATGTTTGTCTGTTTCTTGAAACCTTGTTTGTGATATGATCATATGAACATTCGCTTAAAACAATACTGATTATATAAGTTAATGTGACTTTCGACAAAGAACATAAATAAAAGCATGTAAATTGCAGAAAAGTAAAGTGCTTCGAAATGAAACGTTAAACGAAATGAAAGAAATGCAGAAATGTAAACAACAGAAAGTAAATGAAAGCAGAAATAATGAAAAGATACTTGAATAAACGAAAATACAAATGTATTTAAATTGATGTTAGTGTCATACGTGCATTTCTCAGTGAACTCGTTCTCTTAAACACTTGATACTTGAGTGATTTGTGAGTGATTTGTACAAAATGAACACACGGAATCCTAACATTAAGACCCATATTTATACTAGTTTCGACCCTAACGGTCCTACGCTAATCTAATGCCACGTTGCCCACAAGAATCCCTGGGATGCCAACTGTCTTTGTGCAGTTACACAAACTACTTCGAAACCCAAATCATCCCGCCTGAATCCCATTTCGACGCGTGACAACGTGACCAGAATCGAGAATGCCACGAAGAAACGTTCAGCCTCAGTACTTTACGTATTTAGCAAAAAATTTTAAGTCTTTTAAAGATATTCCTCTTCGAATTAGCTCCAAGTCTAACCATCTTTACTCCAACTCAAACAACATTCTCGAAAACATGGCCATCAGTAGCCATTTTTAATCTCAGAAATGGTCATCAGTAACCATCTTCCTTCGAATTCTACCTCTCCAGAGAATATTCCTCTTGAACGAAATCTTCAGCCAACAGCCTCATACAAGGCATTAAATATTAACTTCCCCAGTTAAGAGTTAGGCACAACCTGTTTACTATGATTTCTGGTAAACAATCGCTAGTCCTCCAAACTATAAAATATACGTTGGTTACTCGCAAGATCGACTAGATTGATCCTAGGACATAGTCAAACAAATGTCTTTTGATATGATTTGATTCATGTTTGTCTGTTTCTTGAAACCTTGTTTGTGATATGATCATATGAACATTCGCTTAAAACAATACTGATTATATAAGTTAATGTGACTTTCGACAAAGAACATAAATAAAAGCATGTAAATTGCAGAAAAGTAAAGTGCTTCGAAATGAAACGTTAAACGAAATGAAAGAAATGCAGAAATGTAAACAACAGAAAGTAAATGAAAGCAGAAATAATGAAAAGATACTTGAATAAACGAAAATACAAATGTATTTAAATTGATGTTAGTGTCATACGTGCATTTCTCAGTGAACTCGTTCTCTTAAACACTTGATACTTGAGTGATTTGTGAGTGATTTGTACAAAATGAACACACGGAATCCTAACATTAAGACCCATATTTATACTAGTTTCGACCCTAACGGTCCTACGCTAATCTAATGCCACGTTGCCCACAAGAATCCCTGGGATGCCAACTGTCTTTGTGCAGTTACACAAACTACTTCGAAACCCAAATCATCCCGCCTGAATCCCATTTCGACGCGTGACAACGTGACCAGAATCGAGAATGCCACGAAGAAACGTTCAGCCTCAGTACTTTACGTATTTAGCAAAAAATTTTAAGTCTTTTAAAGATATTCCTCTTCGAATTAGCTCCAAGTCTAACCATCTTTACTCCAACTCAAACAACATTCTCGAAAACATGGCCATCAGTAGCCATTTTTAATCTCAGAAATGGTCATCAGTAACCATCTTCCTTCGAATTCTACCTCTCCAGAGAATATTCCTCTTGAACGAAATCTTCAGCCAACAGCCTCATACAAGGCATTAAATATTAACTTCCCCAGTTAAGAGTTAGGCACAA